>NW_027330823.1:0-42819 GCF_022965805.1 Primulina eburnea
GACTCTATGTGCTAGAATTACACTTTGACTTGTTTACCGACTCTCATGGGGTCATCAGGTGGCAAGGTTGGGTGTTCTGTCGAAACACATAGGAGTCGATGCATTGTAGTCGGGGATTCACCGCTTACCTTCGGGTATGGATATCCTATGTGTTATCATGTGTATGTAGATCGAAATCTCTGGCCAGAGTATGGTTGTAATTATGAAAGGTGTTTCATAGATTACACCATCGATGCAACTACGACATGACACATAGTATCGATTCATTGACAACTCTCGATATACCAATGGTTGTCGAATCGATCGGGATATATGAGTTGAAGGGACCGTACTGTACGCTAACCATAATTGAATGGTTCTTGCAGGCACTATCATGTGATACCTAGGGAATCACGTAAGCGATGCTGCTAGGCGTTTAACGTGATTGGTTGGGTACTATCAGACTTGAGTTCTGACGTTCTTACTATCAAGGAGTTGATAAGTAAGAATGGAGCAATTGGGGTATGCTCGAATAAGGACATGTTTAGTCCGAATCACATTGAGATGTGAACCCACGGCTAGTTGTATCAATGAACCATTGAGGGCCACACAAGTACTAGCTTTGTAAATCCCGATGAGAAGTAAAAATAGTTCAATGTGTTGAACGGCTTATAAAGGAGTTTATAAGCGTAAGGAAAAATTAGAAGTATGACTTCTATAAAGGAGAAAATAGTTCAATATGTTGAACAACTTATAAATGAGTTTATAAGTGCAAAGAAAAATAGAAGTATGACTTCTATGAGAGAAATATAAATTTTGATTTATGGAAGTGTTCCTAAATTAAAATTTGGCCAAGTGAATAATGTAATTGAAAATTGTGATTTTCATAGACATTATTATGGACTAAATAAATTAATTCAAGTGTTGAATTAATTAAACACTAGTGGGCCTAGTAGAGCCCAAATAATTAAATTAATTCAAGTGTTGGATTAATTAAATAATATTGAGTCTTGTAGAGCTCAATTAAAATAATTATTTAAACTAGTGGGACTTGAGTAAATTCAAGTAATATTTAAATAGTCTCAAATGTGTTTGAGATATTTAAAATTAGTCCAAAGTTTTTAATTTGATTAAAAACTATATAATATGCATGCATGGGAGGTGAAGAGTTGGGGAATACTTTTGATTAAAATAATGGTTGGCATGCAACTTTTTGTATCAACTTTTTGCAACCCCAAGACTTGACTCTCTTCCCTCATTCTTGCATACATGCTTGGCCGAAACTTGACATAGATTACTCTCCAATTTTTCTTCCTTTTGTGTTCTTCAATTTGTTGGAGAACACACACACTTCTCTTTGATAAATCCTCACATTTTTCTAGTGCAAATTGTGAGGGGATTTACCTAGTTGGTGGTGGGCCTTATTTTGAAGGAAAGTTTCAAGGTTTTGGAGGAGAGCTTGTAGATTTCTTCATGCCATTCAAGAGCTAAGATGTTTACACCTTAGTTGGAGCCAAACATCAACTTTTAAAGTTGATAGGTAATGAAATTTCTAACATCCTATGTATGTTTTTCATTTTGTAAATATTACACAAGATTTAAATGGGGTGGCCGAAATTTTGTAATAAAATTCGATTTTTGTGCTTCCGTTGCGCTTCCGGCCACCGTAACCGGTCCGCTTTCAAGTTCATCCAAAAATGTAGTACCTAGACCGCGGGTGCGGTCCTTACATGACCGCGGGTGCGGTCTCACACCGCAGGTGCGGTCACGCTAACACCGCGGGTGCGTTGTCTGTTCGCAAAATTCCACAAATTTCTGTCACCTACACCGCGGGGGCGGTAGTCTAAGCACCGCAGGTGCAGTGTGGCTTCGGCCATGCCTTCAAAATTCTCATTTAAATGTCATGTATTCTTACCTCTATGAGTCTAGCATCAATGGAAACTGATAATTCTCGAGCCTTACATTTCTCCCCCTCTTAGACAAGAGTTCGTCCTCGAACTCATAAGCAAGTAATCATGCAATTATATACAAAACTGTAAAGTCACAATGGGAAGAAAGACTCACATCATAAGAATAACTCGGGATGCCTCTGTCTCATCAAAACTCTGTCTCCCAAGTTGCTTCCTCGATGCCATGACGACTCCATTGAATCTTCACTAGCGGAATGGTCTTGGTTCTAAGCCGTTTCTCTTTCCGATCAAGAATCTGTATCGGTCTTTCAACGTAGCTCAAGGTCTGATCCAGCTCGGCTTCGTCAGGTTGAATGACATGAGAATCATCCGGCATATATTTGCGTAACATCGACACGTGAAACACATCGTGAATGCCAGATAGTGAAGGAGGAAGAGCAAGTCTGTAAGCTCGATCGCCAATCTTTTCAAGGATCTCATACGGACCGACGTATCTAGAAGACAACTTTCCACGCTTGCCAAATCTGACAACGCCTCTGAAAGGTGAAATCTTCAAAAATACTCTGTCTCCCTGATCAAACACTAACGGTCTGCGTCTGATATTGGCGTACTTCGCTTGCCTATCCTGTGCCGTCTTCATTCGTTTCTGAATGATCTTCACTTTTTCTGTCATCTCACGAATCATATCAGGCCCCAATTCTGGTATCCTCAGAAATATCATCCCAGTACAACGGAGATCTGCACTTCTTTCCGTATAAAGCTTCGAACGGTGCCATCTCTATACTCGTCTGATAGCTGTTGTTGTATGAAAACTCACACAACGGCAATGAATCCTGCCAACTAGTACCAAAATCTAGTACTACAGCTCTCAGCATATCCTCTAAAGTCTGGATAGTCCGCTCTGACTGTCCGTCCGTCTGGGGATGATAAGCAGTGCTCAGGTGTAAAGTCGTACCCAAAGCCTGCTGCAAGCTGTGCCAAAAGTGAGAAGTGAATCGTGGATCCCGATCTGATACGATCGACTTCGGCACACCATGCAATCTGACGACCTCTCTGACATACAACGCTGCCATCTGATCATGTCGATAAGTCATCCTGTACGGAATAAAGCACGCTGATTTGGTCAGTCTGTCTATCACAACCCAAATCGCGTCACAGCCCCGCGAAGATCGAGGTAACTTCGTCACGAAGTCCATGGAAATGTGGTCCCATTTCCATTCAGGAACAGACAAACTCTGAAGTAAACCTCCGGGCTTCTTTCTCTCTGCCTTCACCTGCTGGCAATTCAGGCACTTAGACACAAATTCTGCAATGTCTGTCTTCATCTGCTTCCACCAGAATTGTGTCTTCAAGTCGTTATACATCTTCCTGCCACCAGGATGAATGCTGAACCGACTACAGTGTGCTTCCGACATGATCTGTCGTCTCAAATCTGAAATCTCTGGCACCACTAAGCGGTTATTCACATACAGAACAGAATCTCTGACCTGATATTCTGATATATGACCAGCTCTGACCATATCAATCGATCTCTGCACGCTCGGATCAGTTCTTTGTGCTTCTTTGATCCTCGAAATCAGATCTGGCTCAATCTGAATCGCAGCAAGTCGCAACGGTCTACTCTCTGTATTAAATGTCAATCCAGACAAGCAACAATCTTCTACTAAACTCGATACACCTACAGTCGACAAGGAAAGAGCACATACCTTTCGACTCAAGGCGTCTGCCGCTGCATTCGACTTTCCTGGATGGTACTTGATCTCGCAATCAAAATCTTTCAGCAGATCAAGCCATCGTCGCTGCCTCATATTCAACTCTGACTGAGAAAAGAGATACTTCAAGCTCTTATGATCGGAGTAGATCTCAAATTTCTCGCCATACAGATAATGACGCCAGATCTTCAGTGCAAACACAATCGCCGCCAATTCAAGATCATGAATCGGATAACGAGTCTCGTGTGGCTTCAGCTGTCTAGAGGCGTACGCTATCACGTGCCCTCGCTGCATAAGAACACATCCAAGCCCTCTGTGAGATGCATCACAATATACAACGAACTCACCTGTACCTGATGGAATCGTCAAGACAGGCGCACTAGTCAGCCTCTTCTTCAGCTCAACAAAACTGGCTTCACAATCTTCGGACCACACAAATGGCATATTCTTCTGTGTCAACTGGGTAATAGGCTTCGCTATACTGGAGAAGTCTCGAATAAAACGTCGATAATACCCGGCTAGACCCATGAAACTGCGTATCTCTGGCACAGAAGTCGGTCTCGGCCAACTGATCACAGCCTCAACTTTACTCGGATCTACCGCAATACCCTCTCCAGATATAATATGCCCCAAGAAGACAACCTGTCTCAGCCAGAATTCACACTTGGACAGTTTAGCATACAACTGCTCATGTCTCAAAGTCTTCAGCACAATTCTCAGATGATCTGCATGCTCAGTCAAACTCTTCGAATACACCAAAATGTCGTCAATAAACACAATCACAAAATCATCTAAATATCTCTGAAAAATGCGGTTCATCAGACTCATAAACACCGCAGGTGCATTCGTCAAACCGAAAGGCATAACAACAAACTCGTAGTGTCCATACCTGGTTCGGAATGCAGTCTTCGGAATATCAACATATCTAACTCTAAGTTGATGATACCCTGATCTCAAATCAATCTTCGAATATACCGAAGATCCCTGTAACTGATCAAACAAATCGTCGATGCGAGGCAACGGATACTTGTTCTTCACGATCGCCTTGTTCAACTGCCTATAATCAATACACAGTCGCATCGAACCATCTTTCTTTCTAACGAAAAGCACTGGAGCACCCCAAGGTGATACACTGGGTCTGATATATCCCTTGGACAGAAGATCCTCCAACTGTGCTTTCAACTCTTTCAGCTCTATCGGTGCCATCCTATATGGAGCTCTCGAAATAGGAACAGAACCGGGCATAAGATCTATGCTGAAATCAACCTCTCGAATCGGAGGTAATCCTGGAATCTCATCAGGAAAAACATCTGCAAACTCGCAAATCACTGGCAGATCTGCCAATGCTGGGCTCGACTTCAGTAGATCTACTGAATATACAAGAAAGCCCTCTGCTCCTCTCTGAAGCAATCTACTCATAGTCAGAGCAGATACTAAGGGAATCCGAGATCTGGAACCCTTGCCGTAGAATTTCCACTCGTCTGTCATTTCGGGTCTGAATCTGACAATCTTGTGGAAACAATCTACCGTGGCCCTGTACTTGGTCAACATGTCTATACCAACTATACAGTCAAAATCAGCTAAACCAAGTACTACACAATCAAGATCAATCTCATGCCCCTCAAACTGAAGCATACAGTGTCTAACAGTAGTCACAGATATCAAACCACTTCCCAACGGAGAAGCTATAGACACTACTGTCGACATCGACTCAACAGGCAATGAATGTCTCAATGCAAAATGTTCAGATATGAATGTATGCGATGCCCCTGTGTCTATCAACACATATGCAGGATAACCACAAAGGAAACAATTACCTGCAATGACGTCATCTGGCGCCTCCTGCGCCTGTTCCTCTGTCAGGGCAAAAACACGTGCCTGCTGTCGAGGAGGCTGACTCACCAGTCTGACTACCTCCTGGCCTCTGCTGTGTCTGTGTGGAGGGTGGCTGAAAGGAGTGTACAGAGGATGCCTGTCTCTCCATCTGTGGCGCTGGTGCTGATGATCCTGTGCTCTGGAATCGTGATGCACCTCTCTGGGGACAAACTCTGGCGAAGTGTCCCTGTTGCCTACAGATGTGGCAGCGTCCCAGAACTCCTTGACATTGCTCCGTCGCATGTCGCCCTCCGCATGAACCACAGTATGCGCCACTATACTCTGACCCCTGACCTCTCTGTCGAGATCCACCCGAACTCGATGAACTGCTCCCGGATTTCTTAAATTGTTTGCCTTTAGCCTTTAGAAATTCCTTCTTACCACTACAACTAGCTCCGCTGTCAAAACGAGGAGGAGGTGATGGAAACTGTACGGTAGTAGGCTGTGGCGGTCTCTGCCCCTGAACACCGTAGGAAGCTCCTCGCTGCCTGATCAAGCCAGCCTCTGCTCCCTTTGCTCGGTTCAGTGCCTCCGAAAAAGTACTAGGACGGCCCGTGTTCACCAAAGTGAAGACATCGGGATTCAGTCCGTTGATGAACTGATCGGCCACTGCCTCGTCATTTCCGGCCACATGCGGTGCAAATCGTAGCAGTGCAGAAAATTTAGCAACATACTCCTCGATGTTCCACTGTCCCTGCTTCAGATTCGCAAATTCAGCTCCCTTATCTTTCCGGTAGGAGACGGGAAAGAAGCGCTGATAGAACTCGTCTTTGAAGACTTTCCACGTGATATCAATGCCTCGGTGCTCCAAGGCTCTCTTCGTCGTCAACCACCAGCTCTTGGCAACCTCTTGCATCTGATGCCCTATCAGCTTCACACGTCGTTCGTCAGTGTAAGCCAAGGACTCAAACAGCATCTCGATATCATCCAGCCAGCTCTCGCATTCTACTGCACTCTCTGTGCCTTTCAGAGTAGGCGGATGGAAAGACTGGAATCTCTTCAATAAAGTCTCCATCGGCGTAGCGGTGACATCCATCTGTGCACCGGATGTGCTACCCTGCTCTGGTTGTGGCACTCGTCTAGGCGGCATAAATCTGATCATAAAACTGATTAGTACGCACCCAATGTCATCTGTCTCAGCCCTTCTCTGATCATATACCTCTGATCGAGAATCGGTTCTGATTCAGGCTTGAAATGCTGTAAATCAATTCAGATAATACAACACAACATATAATAGGGAAAGCAATAAAGCATGCTAGCATCTCAAAAGCAAGGAAGATGACTCGATCTACCCCGCTCATTCTATTCTATTTCAGTCTACAGAACCCACTGCTCTGATACCACCTGTTGTGGGGACCCGGGCTCTAACTCTATTCTTTTGGGATTTAATTGGATCTTTGTTCGAAAATGTGGGTCAAAATTTTGCTTTTAATTTTAATTCAAATGTATTAACTAAAGCATAACATATCTCGATAGAAATTAAACAACGTAATGTACATACAAGTCTGTTCGTACAACATACACTAGTGTTCACATGACAACTACAAACATAAGTAGTACAAGTGCCATAAGAAACCACTAGTAATCTGCAATGCCCGAGATCTCCACGCTATCATCATCTCTCATCTAGCTCGTGACCCCGATCCTGTCCCACCTGTTGCCATGCACACATACAGACACGACAACAGCCGGATAACTCCGGTGAGAACATATCCCAGTATAAAACATGGATGCATGCAATGTTATAATCATGTACAAAAGCATAGCATATGTCAAGTAACATGAATATAAATCTAAACATGTAGTAGAATACAAATCTGTATTCGACAATTCAAATCTTGACTCGACTCTTTTCTAATCTAGGGATCCCGGTGTGAATAAGACGGTCTGTTACCTACCCAACCACTCGGGGCAACGGTACGTCTTATTCCTAGACATCGGTCAACTCTGTATCGAGGGTCTACACATATAGCAAATCTGCTCCTATGCGACGATACACCGAAACGTCTAGTTTTGGCAAGTCTGCCAATCTCTCCTATCTCAGGACTCGAATATAAATCAATAAACAAGGCATTACATAATCAATGTAATAACAATCTAGTATGTGATTTAGGGAAACTCGTATCAAATCTGAATCGAGTTGTGCAATCCCGTGACCACATGAATTATACCTTTCTTGTCGCACTGTCTGTCGAGATCTCGAATCAAATGTCAAACCTGTCACCTCAAATCTGAAATGGCAATGTGTAGACACACACTATCAATCTCTAACTCAAAGCAACATATATGCCAATCGATAATAAATCTCGGTACAAATCGACGGCATAACAGCGTAATTCTCGGTACCGGTCAACTCAATCTCAACAAAACAATATATACTATAGCCACAACTCATAATCTTCATAATATACTCATCAAAACTCAATATAACATGCTCAATTCTTCCAATCAATATCGATATACATGCTGGAAATTCGAACGTATAGCATATGGTATCTGAAAATCAATCCGGTAACGTTTCTACAATGCTCATCCTATCAAGAACACATTTCTCAACTCAAAACATAATTTCCCCAACATATGGATTTCGAACCATGCTGAAAATAATCGAAGCTTACATCCTTAAATAACTCTTGTTGCAAGGATCACAAATCTTACCTCGGATTACAAGTCGGATGGCTAATTCGCGCACAATCACAACTTTAAGATCACAAGGAATGAAAACTCTCCCTTGCAAGCTCTCGGTCTGAGGTTTCTGAATAAGGATGATGAGTCATGTTACAAACATATATATATACCATGCCAAGTGTCAAGACAAGAAACAAAGGTGGCACTTCGCATGCAACAACGCGGGTGCGGTATCTTAAGAGCGCGGGTGCGCTATGCTCACGGCGAGTTCATCCAAAAATGTAGTACCTAGACCGCGGGTGCGGTCCTTACATGACCGCGGGTGCGGTCTCACACCGCGGGTGCGGTCACGCTAACACCGCGGGTGCGGTGTCTGTTCGCAAAATTCCACAAATTTCTGTCACCTACACCGCGGGGGCGGTAGTCTAAGCACCGCAGGTGCAGTGTGGCTTCGGCCATGCCTTCAAAATTCTCATTTAAATGTCATGTATTCTTACCTCTATGAGTCTAGCATCAATGGAAACTGATAATTCTCGAGCCTTACAATATTGTCAAAAGGGAATACAAGAGAAAAGATAGAGATTGCGAAACGACGGCTTTAAATGATATTCAGAGTTCAAATGTTTTTATTGGATTGATTAATCATAGTCAGAGCATTGCATGCAATTAGATGATCATCGACCATAGGCTTTTATCCCCTCACAGTTATCGATTTATATCGATGGGATATTGGCAACCATAGTCACAGATACTATTGATATCAATCCAACCATAGAAAAGAGAAATACCATCGTATTGCTATCTATTGCTATTGCTACAGTTATTGCTACAGTATTCATGTTTCAGAGTTGATGGTATTTATGATTTCAAAGCCATGTTTTACAGAGTATACTATGTATCATTGCTATGTAGAGTTCCACTTGCTGAGATTTATTCTCATTTCAGTTATTTTCATGTGATGCAGATAAGAGCGACCGACCAGGACAGTGATCGTGGATGGGGGTCATATGCATACACCGTTGGAAGGAGGATTATTTTGTATTATTTTGGGACATGATCATAAGAATGATTATTTTGTATTTTGTATGTCATTTGAATGATCATGTATTTATTTTTGTAAACATTTTATGAAATGTATTTTGAAACTCCTTCCATATTTTAAAGAAAAATTTTAAATTCCGCTGTGTATTTTATCGTTACGGGTCAGAGTGTCACAGCTTTGAGATATATGCTTTCCTGATTACTTGATTTAGATTGGTATTATGTATCGCTATGTATGAATCAGATCTGATTCCTGATTAGCAGTAAGATGATCAGAGAAAGATTAGAACAGATTGGTTGTACTGGATTACTAATGGTTTTGGTAATCAGATATAGCTCCCCGAAGAATTCCGGAAAGAGGCAGTACTTCGTATGATCAGACAGATAGATCAGAATCTCAGATAAATGTGTCAGAAACTCCAATGGAAACGAAGTTGAGAGAACTTCAGTTATTTTAGCCGCCGATTCTGAGTGGTTCTGAGACATCAGAAGATTGTCAGAACTGGTTTGATGAGATATAAATCTTGTTCGACGTACTTGATTGTACAGATGAACAGAGAGTTAAGATGGTGCCTTATCAATTACGAGAAGCCGCCAGGAGTTGGTGGATTACCAGTAGAAGAATGTGGGCACAGAGAGGTACAGTGATGTCGTGGGAAATATTCAGAACTGAATTCTATCGAAGATTTTTCTCAGCTTCGTACCGAGAGGACAAGAAATTAGAGTTTGAGAATTTGAGCCAAGGGCAGCTGAATATTGAACAATATATTGCTTAATTCTCTACTCTACTGCATTTTGCTCCTCATTTAGCTGGAAATGATGAAGCTGTAGTGAATCAGTTAATCAGAGGGTTGAATTCAGAGATAGTTGCACTGATGAACATGCAGCAACCTTATCATTTTGCTGATGCCTTGAATAAAGCAAAGAGGGCGGAGGCAAGTCTGATTAGACAATTGGGAAGGTTGAGCGTGAAGCAAACCCAGACACAACAATACCCTCTACGATTTGAACTCGGCAGCACGAGTGGGAAGCAAGATTTGCTGAAAGCTCGAAAGAAATCGTTCAAGAAATTAGGAGGTGGTTCCTCTAGTTCCAGTGGTTCCAGCCCGAGCTATACTGGGGTGTATTGCCGGACTTGTGGGGGGAGACATCCCACAGAGCAATGCCAGGGAGTGACTTGTAGTTGCCATATTTGTAGACAGCCGGGACACGTTGCTAGAGTATGTCCCAGAGAGGCTTCCGAAGAGGTTAGGAAGCAGAGTCATTGGTGATAATGACAGAAGAACAGACCCCGAACATCCTAGGTACTATTTATTTATGATTATATTGCATATGTATTGATATGTACTAATGCAATTGTAGGAGTATCTGTGATTGAGTAGCATGGAGATATGCTGTATCTATTGAGTTTGTTGGACTGTAGTATTTCTTTCCTTGATTGTTGAGGAAAATGAGGATATCTAAGATTTTTATGATATATATATATACTGCAGTAAGATAAGAATGAGATGGAGTTAGAATGTGATGTACTTGTGTTTTCTGATTTGAACGCATTATTGACATTTATATGCTAAACAAGTACAGACATATTGTAGAATTTGTTCCAGAAATGGTAAGATTCAGATCAGAGATGACTGATCAGTAAAGATACCACAGTAAGGATTCGAGATTTAGAATTCCTTTGATAATTGTATTATATATGACTCGATTAGTACAGAAAGGAGCAGATTGCATCCTTATGTATTCGGTAAACCCACTGAAATCGAGCCTAACATTGGCAGATTCGCCAGTGATATACGTGTTGGTTAATGTCAGTCTAGACAAGATTTTCGATTTGTAGATAGATTTCAGAATTGAATTACGATCAGGTATTGATTGTATTCAGTACAGAATAGTACAGAGGTACATCAAATAGAATGTTTCTCTTGAAGACATTTCAGTTCTATGTCTAGACTGATAGCTTCTGTGTTCAGAAGTATTTGGATGATTTATGCTTATTATATCTAGAATATAGTGATATAATTGCAGCGTCTGATTGATTGAATTGAAGATTTAAAGATTTTGTTGAATATACAGAGAACGATGATTATTGTATACAGAAATTATTCAGATAAGAATTCTGCTTGAAACAGATTGTATTCAGAATATGCGATATCTGAAGTTAATATACAGATTGATTTTGATACAGTTGAGATTAGGATCAGTGACAGAGCATGATATCGATGTCAGAAAGATCAAAAATTTCAGAATTGCCAGAAAGATTAGAAATTTATTTTATCTGCTTGAGTATTATTGACTCTAGATCAGTCTTTAATACAGATGGTATTGTTGGGGAGCATATCTTAATTGCAGATGGAATATGGCAGTTAATCGGAATGACATGAAGATAGTGACCAGAAATCGTTATTTTATGAGTTCCTTGAACTCACTAGATCTGTATAGGTTACTGCTATTTCGTATCTGATTGGATATTACTGTTGTTTTGAATCCGTTGTTAGAGTAGGTGCACGTCGAGCCAAGTGTTGGCCGACTGTTCACAATGAAACTCTTTGTATAAACGATCTTTATTTTAATAATATTTCAATTTATTAATTTGGCGCATCTTTATCTTTATACCCATGCTTGTTGCATAGATAAAGTCCTTGAATATACAAATAGTAGAAAGAATATGAGATGCTCATATGATGAGTATCATGAAACTCATATTTGGAATATTGTATATTCTAAACCGTTCCTAGTCGATTCAGCCGCCACTAAGAAGGATAAAGGCCGCTCGAGTTAGAGACTAGTATCTGCGATGTGAGTACCATGTTTCATTGGTAGGGGACATTGTGATGTCCGAGCATGCAGATAGGTGCTCCTGGTAGAGTGCACTGAACAACCCTCTATAAAGGACTTTCCAAGTGGTTCTCACTTATCGAGTGGAAAAGTCCTAGTTTATGGTTGTACACCATTAGTCCTTATGACCCGGGACAACATTGAGACTCTATATGCTAGCGTTTCACTTTGACTTGTTTACCGACTCTTATGGGGTCATCAGGTGGCAAGGTTGGGTGTTACGGCGAAACATATAGGAGTCGATGCATTGTAGCCAGGGATTCACCGCTTACCTACGGGTATGGATATCCTATGTGTTTTTCATGTATGTGTGGGTTGAAATCTCTGATCAGAGTATGGTGGTAATTATGAAAGGGGTTTCATAGATTACACCATCGATGCAACCACAACATGACACATAGTATCGATTCATTGACAACTCTCGATAGACCAATAGTTGTCGAATCGGTCGGGATATATGAGTTGAAGGGACCGTACTGTACGCTAACCATAATTGAATGGTTCTTGCAGGCACTATCATGTTATACCTAGGGAATCACGTAAGCGATGCTGCTAGGCGTTTAACGTGATTGGTTGGGTACTATCAGACTTGAGTTCTGACGTTCTTACTATCAAGGAGTTGATAAGTAAGAATGGAGCAATTGGGGTATGCTCGAATAAGGACATGCTTAGTCCGAATCACATAGAGATGTGAACCCACGGCTAGTTTTATCAATGAACCATTGAGGGCCACACAAGTACTTGCTTTGTAAATCCCGAATAGAAGTAAAATAGTTCAATGTGTTGAACGGCTTATAAATGTGTTTATAAGCGTAAAGAAAATAGAAGTATGACTTCTAAGAGAGAAATATAAATTTTAATTTATGGAAGTGTTCCTAAGATTAAAATTTGGCCAAGTAAATAATATAGTTGAAAATTGTGATTTTCATAAACATTATTGTGGACTAAATTAAATTAATTCAAGTGTTGAATTAATTAAACACTAGTGGACCTAGTAGAGTCTAAATAATTAAATTAATTCAAGTGTTGAATTAATTAAATAATATTGAGTCTTGTAGAGCTCAATTTAAATAATTATTTAACTAGTGGGACTTGAGTAAAATCAAGTAATATTTAATTAATCTCAAATGTGTTTGAGATAATAAAATTTAGTCTATGGTTTTTAATGTGTTAAAAACCATATTATATATGTGAGACATGCTAGGGTTTGCATGCTTGGGAGGTGAAAAGGTTGTGAATACTTTTTATTAAAAATTCAAAAGCATGCAACTTTTGAGAGACAACTTTACACAACAACCTAGGCTAGTCTCCCACTCCACACTCTATCACTTTGGCCGAAAATTGGAGGAGTTTTACTCTCATTTTTCTCTCATCATGTGTTTTTCATTTTCTTGGAGAATACTCACTTCTTTTTGATAAATCTTCAAATATTTCTAGTGCAATATTTGAAGGGGTTTACAAAGCTAAGTGGTGGGCCTAATTCTTGAAGAGGAAGTAGGTGTGCTTGTAGATTTTCATCCATACAAGAGCTAAAGTGTTTACACTTTAGTTGGAGCCATTCATCAAATCTAAGGGGTTGATAGGTAAAACTTTCTACAAACACCCTATGTATGATTTATTGTGTTTGAAATGTAAATATTGCACAAAAGGAGGTGGACGAAATTTTGCTCTAAAAACTTAAAATTTTTGCTTCCGTTGCGTTTCCGGCCACCGTAACCGGTCCGCTTTCAAGTGGTATCAGAGCTAAGGTTACGTTTTTGTGTGATATTTGCAAAATATTGTGTTGAGATCGATTTCTAACCGCTTGAGAATTTTTGTGCATAGAATATGCAAGGACCGAAATTTTGAAACAACAAAAAAAAAAAAAAAATAATAATTTTTCGGGGCTGCCCGAGGGCTGCCCGAGGGGCTGCCCGAAAATTTCGGGCAGGCGAGGGGCAGCCCAAGGGGCTGCCCGAAACTTCCAGTTTTTAAATAAAAAAAAAAAAAATTTTTTTGTTGCCGGAATCCGGCGACGGAGCTCCGGCGACGGCGATGACGACTAGGGTTTCCAAAAGTGTTTTGGTGAATCTTAGTGTCATGGGCCTTGAGATGTTGGGCCATTGGATGGACAACATAATTTGTGAAATTTAAATGGGCCAAAATATTTTGGTGAAAAATGTCTTTTGGGCCCTTAAGTTTAAATTTACAATTGTTGCACATATTTTCTCATAAAATAAATAATTGAAGTAGGACTTTAATTATTTATAGTAAATTGTGATTTACAAGAAATTCGATTATAAATAAATTAATTTGAAAGTAGACAAAGGTGTTTGTATACTTTGTTGATTTAATTTATAATTGTGGCGGTTAGTGATTGGATCAAGATATATAATATTGGATCAATTAATTATAGTGATAATTGATTGATGGTGTATGATATGTGATATTATGCATGAAGGATGATCAAAAGCCCAAGCCCAATTTGCTAGGTGTATGCTAGGATATTTGTGTTGTATGATTGTAATAATTATCAATTTATAAAGTGGGCTTGGTTTATGGCCCGTTCCCACCCCCCATGAGATGTATCCCTATGTGCCATGGATATTTAAATGTAAATATTAGAATAGTGGAAGATCAAGATTGGAAGATGGTGGCCTTGGTGATTATGAAGATCGAAGACATGTAATATTGGATGCTAATGTAATAATTTAGTTGCATTGCATCCCTGCATTTACCATAGGATTGGACCTAGGCCCGTGTTTGGCTCACACGGGCCATTAGTTTTGGGGCGATTGTTCATCCTTGTACTGTTTTCTATTTATAATATATGCATGATATGTTATAAATAATGAGTATGTGCGTTATTATTATTATAATAACAAAGTTGCATGAATCCGGCAAACATACGATCAAACATGGCGAGCTTTTAAAATAAAATTAATGATGAGACCTTTCAAAATTAAAAACCCTCATTTTGAATAAGATTCAAAATTAATATCAAGACCGAAAAGGGGAATTATAAATTTGTTTATAATTTCCTTGTCTTCCATCGACAATGGATGCATGATGAACGCTACCCGTACTCGGGGCTCGGCTCATATTATTGAGGGGGCCTTGGGTGCCGGAAAGCTGTGACATCCATTGACATGGTGATGTGAACTACGTGGAACTCCCATGATTTCGGCTCATATTATTGAGGGAACTCATGGCGACCGTCCATTAAGGTTCAATATCGATGGGTTAGGCTTGACACGTAAAGATGAACGACGTCATATTATTGGGTCCTAATCAAACGTGAGACAAAAGAATACGTAGAGGGTTGCATGTCGATGCAATTGGAAACTACCTTTTAGGAGTTGTGATGGCCGATATTATTCGGGATCACAATTCGCTAATTGGACCTTACGTACCTACTGAGGAAAGTGTTTC
Source organism: Primulina eburnea (assembly GCF_022965805.1). Taxonomy (NCBI): domain Eukaryota; kingdom Viridiplantae; phylum Streptophyta; class Magnoliopsida; order Lamiales; family Gesneriaceae; genus Primulina; species Primulina eburnea. Next base: position 15,395 of record NW_027330823.1, read on the forward strand.
CCGTTTTCACTAGAGGGTAGTGAAAATGTCAAAACAGTGGGAGCGATTATTTATAAAGTAAAAGTCCAAACTTTATATCTTATTAAATATTTTAAAATAGTCATTAACATTTATCTGTTTTACTTTTCAGTACAATCTTTGACATGTCATCAATTCGCAACCCGTTTTCCGTCATTCTCGAAAAACACATTCTAACCGGACCAAACTATATCACTTGGCTAAGAAATTTAAAGATTGTCCTAAACTCGGAGAAGATCGCGTATACACTGACTGAGGCGCCCCCTGCTGAGGCTCCTATAGGCTGCACTCCTGAGAAATTGCAGACCTACAAGGAATGGTGTTGTAATAGCCGAGCCCGGTGTACGGTACGATTTAAGTTTCGTTTGTTATTTGGGATATTTGATTAGATGTTCAGAGTTGTATTTTTGGGCTATAGTATTGTTAGTTTTATTGTCTTGAGGTATTAGATGATGTTGGTTGTTCGTTTCAGCGTTTCGGTTTGATTTTTGTTGCATGGGAATAGTGTTTTGCCGTGAGCACACCGCACCCGCGGCGTTGTAGTGACCGCCCCCGCGGTGGAGACCGCACCCGCGCTGTTTGCAGTGCCGCACCCGCGCTGTTCGAGTTCCAGATTTTTTTTTTGAGATGCCGTAGCTATTGCGCACCCGCGGTGCTTTAAGGAGCGCACCCGCGGTGAAGGTATGGTCGAGTTTTTAAGCTACTTTTTGGAGTGGTTGGCCATACTTTTCCTTTATTCTCTCCTTCATTTTCGACATTTCTCTCCATTGCAAGGGTTTTTGGTCATTTCTTTCACTTCCTATCTTCGATTCAAGCGTTTGTTTGGAATTTCGACTTGAGTTCGACGTTCTCCTTGGTGCTAGGAAGCTTGGGTAAGTTTTTGGTGCGATTCTGTTAAGGTTGTAAATTAAGAGTTGTTTAGGTTGGTTGTTTATGTGGATTTATGGATTATTTAGCTTGTAATCTTGGATATTTAGTTGATATTGGTGTTATTTGTGGATTATTTGTTGTAGGTGGTGATCAAGAGCTAAGTTGAGGTGTTTGTTGTGGTTTGTAAGTGGAAATTCATTCCTTTTGCTCACATGATTTTATATGTATGTGTTTCAAAGAGTTTATTGTGTTATTCCCTTTCATTTGATCCATAGTATGTATTGTTATATGTATTGGAGGCATTGTATGTCTCATTATTGATTAAAGGGAATACAAAGAGATATATAGAGTTCAAAGTGATTGTTAAAACCAGAGAAGAGTTTAAATGTTTTCGGATTGATAAATACATCATCGCCCAGAGGCTTATATCCCTCAGAGTTATCGGTATTTATATCGATTTGGGATACGAGCAACCCCAGAGCAGAGATACTATTGATATCAATCCCCAGAGCAAAAGAGAAATACCATCATATTTTATGCTATTGCTATATTATTGATATTCAGAGTTTACAGTTCAGAGTTGATGGTATTTATGATTTCAAAGAGATGTTTTACAAAGTTATTGTTCATTGTTATATAAGAGTTCCACTTGCTGAGATTTATTCTCATTCCAGTTATTTTCATGTGATGCAGATCAGAGTGGTGCCTCGGGACGTTGACTGTAGATCGGGGGTCATATGCATACACCGTTGGAAGGAGGATTTTGGCATGATCATAGGAATGATGTTTTGTTTTTGTTATGTCATTTAAATGATCATGTATTTATTTTGTAAAGATATTTGATGAAATGTATTTTGAAACTCCTTCCGTATATTTTAAAGAGAAAAATTTTATTTCCGCTGCGTATTTATTTTAAAAGAGGTCAGGGTGTCACATTTAGTGGTATCAGAGCGGTGTTCTTCGGACCAATGCATATGACTTCGTCTACTTTCAACTGTCCGGGTATGTTTTCTTTGCATCTATCTATTGTTATGTATTGATTGGTATCTTGTGAGCATTGTAGAGTAGAGGATGCCTCCTAAGCGTAAGGCGTCAGAGGGGGAGGATAGTTCGTCCTCGAGAGTTGTCGACGAGTTCGGCAAGTTACTGAAGGAGCAGGCTAAGGTTCACAGTGAGCAGATCCAGCAGTTGCTTAGACTGCAAGGAGCAGACCAGGGCAGAGGCCAAGGTAGGGGGCAGGTTGCTCCAGTAGCAGTTGGTTCTGATGCTATCTTTTCTGCGTTTAAGAGGATGGATCCACCCGAGTTTCCAGGCAGCTCCGATCCTTTAGCTGCAGTAGAGTGGGTCAAGGCTTTGGAGGCGATTTTTGATCATCTCCACTATGAGGACAGAGACCGTATCAGTTGTGCTGTTTTTATGCTGGTTAAAGCTGCACGTTTGTGGTGGAATGCGACCAAGGTTGGCATTGATGTTTCTACTTTGAAGTGGTCTGAGTTTACTGAGCTTTTCTACGACAAGTACTTTCCTGATGCACTGCGAGCGAGGAAGGTCACAGAGTTCTTGGAGCTTCGTCAGGGGAGCTTGAATGTGGATGAGTATATTCTCAAGTTCGAGGAGGGTTGCCTTTTTGCTCCGTATATTGCTACCAGTGATAAAGATAAAGGCGCTCACTTCATTCGAGGCCTTAGAGCGGAGATCAGGCGTGATATCAATATGTCCAAGGCTGTGACTTTCAAGGAGATTGTGTCCAAGGCGTTGCTAGCAGAGCAGGACGAGAAGGATATCGCCAGGGAGAGACAGGCGAGGCACCAGGCTAGTGTTCAAAGAGGCCAGAGTTCAGGTCAGCGTGGCAGAGATCGATTCAAGGGGAAGGGCAAGGTGGATCAGAGTCCTAGGCCACCGTCAGCGCCAGTTGCTCCATCTGATTCTGAGAGATCCTTGTGTCCCAAGTGTAGCAGACCCCATCGTGGAGAGTGTAGATTTGGCTCTCGTTCTTGTTATCGTTGTGGCATGCCAGGCCATATTTCCAGAGATTGTCCTAGGGGAGCTAGCCAGGAGAAGGTGCAGGGTCGTATCTTTTCGATGACTAAGGAAGGTATTAATCGTAATTCTTCTGTAATCTCTAGTTCCATTTTAATTTCAGGCAGAGTAGCTACTACTTTGATTGATACTGGTGCTACTCATTCTTTTATGTCTGAATTGTTTTTGAGATCTTTGGGTATAGTTCCTTCTGTTATTCCCCTTCAGCTTAGTGTTGTTTTGCCTTCGGGAGATGTTTTGTGCCCGACTTCCATAGTGTATGCGTGCCCCGTTCGTTTTGTTGATCGAGAGGTCTTTGCTGATTTGATTGTGATCCCGATGGTTGCCTTTGATGTTATTCTTGGCATGGATTGGCTGTCGATCTATCGTGCTGTTATTGATTGCGTTGCTAAGACGGTGACTTTTGCAGATGATGGCCAGGGAGGAGTTCTCGCCAGCTCAGGTACTTCGCTGGTCCTTCCTTTTATTTCGTGTCTTGGTGCTGAGAGGCTATTGTGTAGAGGTTGTGATGTTTTTCTAGCATCTGTTGTGGATATGGGTAGACTGATTAAGTTGAATATTGATGATATTGATGTGGTGAGGGAGTTTGCGGATGTGTTTGAGGATGATGTTCCGGGTTTGCCGCCGGATAGAGATGTAGAGTTTGTTATTGATCTTGCTCCAGGTACGGTTCCTATTTCTAAGGCTCCGTATAGGATGGCTCCTACCGAGATGAAAGAGTTGAAGACGCAGTTGCAGGATCTTCTAGATAAGGGTTTCATTCGTCCGAGTTCTTCGCCTTGGGGAGCTCCGGTTCTATTTGTTAAGAAGAAGGACGGGTCTTTGCGTCTGTGTATCGATTACAGAGAGCTCAACAAAGTGACGATCAAGAACAAGTATCCGTTGCCACGGATTGACGATCTATTTGACCAACTCCAGGGTGCCACTGTTTTCTCGAAGATTGATCTTCGGTCTGGCTACTATCAGTTGAAGGTTAGGGAGTCTGATATCCCTAAGACGGCTTTCAGGACCAGGTATGGTCACTATGAGTTTCTCGTGATGTCTTTTGGCTTGACCAATGCCCCTTCTGTTTTCATGGACCTGATGAACCGTGTGTTCAAGCCGTATTTGGATAGCTTCGTCATTGTCTTTATCGACGATATCTTGATCTATTCCAAGACCAGAGAGCTTCATTCAGAGCATCTCAGAGTTGTTCTCCAGTTGCTGAGAGAGCGGAGGTTGTTTGCTAAGTTGAAGAAGTGTGAGTTTTGGCTGGATCAGATTTCTTTTCTAGGCCATGTCGTTTCGAGGGATGGCATTGCTGTTGATCCGATGAAGATAGAGGCGATTCAGAAGTGGCCTATTCCTACGACTGTTTCAGAGGTACGCAGTTTCCTTGGTTTGGCGGGTTATTATCGTCGTTTTATTTCGGATTTTTCCAAGATTGCCCTGCCATTGTCCAATCTGACAAGGAAGACTGTGAAGTTCGAGTGGTCTATAGATTGCCAGAGCGCATTTCAGGAGTTGAAGGATAGATTGACGTCAGCTCCTATTCTCGCATTGCCCAGTGGTTCAGAGGATTTTGTGGTCTTTACCGATGCGTCGAAGAAGGGTCTCGGTGCAGTGTTGATGCAGCGAGGTAAGGTCATTGCCTATGCTTCTCGCCAGTTGAAGGATTATGAGAAGAATTATCCGACGCACGATTTGGAGCTAGCAGCTGTGGTTTTCGCCTTGAAGATTTGGAGACATTATCTGTATGGCGAAAAGTGTGAGATCTTCACAGACCACAAGAGTTTGAAGTATCTGTTCTCGCAGAAAGAGCTCAATATGCGGCAGAGGAGGTGGTTAGAGCTTGTCAAGGATTACGATGTAACTATCAGTTATCACCCAGGGAAGGCGAATGTTGTGGCTGATGCTTTAAGCCGCAAGTCGAGTGTTTCATTGAGTTCTTTGATTCAGAGACCGTTACTGATGGATTTGCAGAGAGAGGATATTGATCTGGTGATTCCAGGCACCATTGCTCGTCTTTCAGCGTTAGTTATTCGATCTTCATTGACGGACAGGATTCGTAGAGAGCAGTCGACTGATGTTCAGTTGACAGAGTTGAGAGATAGAGCAGAGATTAGAGGTAATTCAGAGTTTGCCTTGAATGGTGATGGTTTGATGACTTTCAGAGGTCGTATTTGTGTTCCTGTTGGCGATGATATTCGTAGAGATATTCTGACAGAGGCTCATACCGCGCCGTATTCGATTCATCCAGGCAGTACGAAGATGTATCAGGATCTTCGTCGACTCTACTGGTGGCCAGGTATGAAGAAGGATGTTGCCGTGTTCATTTCTCAGTGCCTTACTTGTCAGCAGGTGAAGATTGAGCAACAGAGACCTGCTGGGACATTGTTGTCGTTGCCGATTCCTCAGTGGAAGTGGGAGCATATTACGATGGATTTCGTGACTGGTCTTCCCAGAGTGCGGAGAGGTTTCAATTCTATTTGGGTTATCGTTGATAGATTGACTAAGTCAGCGCACTTTCTTCCAGTCAAGACGACGTATTCGATGAACCAGTATGCCGAGGACTACATAGCAGAGATTGTCAGACTTCATGGTGTTCCTGTGTCGATCGTGTCTGATCGTGACCCCAGATTTACTTCAGAGTTTTGGAAGAGTTTGCACAGAGCTATGGGTTCGCGATTAGCATTCAGTACAGCCTATCATCCTCAGAGTGATGGTCAGTCAGAGAGAGTCATTCAGATTCTTGAGGATATGCTCAGAGCTTGTACTATTGACTTTCCAGGTAGCTGGGATTCTTTGTTGCCTTTGGCTGAGTTCACTTATAATAATAGCTACCAGGCGACGATTGGCATGGCACCGTATGAGGCACTTTATGGCAGGAAGTGCAGGTCTCCCTTGTATTGAGACGAGGTTGGTGAGAGGAAGATGTTGGGACCAGAGCTGGTCCAGCAGACTGCTGATGTTGTTGCTGTTATCAGAGAAAGGATGAAGACTGCCCAGTCCAGACAGAAGAGCTATGCAGATGTTCGTCGCAGACCTTTGTAGTTCGAGATTGGCGACCACGTGTTTCTGAAGATAGCACCTCTCAAGGGTGTGATGAGATTTGGTAAGAAGGGCAAGTTGAGTCCTAGATTTATTGGTCCATTCGAGATATTGGACAGAGTTGGCGATCGAGCCTACAGATTAGCCCTACCTCCAGATCTTGACAGAGTTCATAATGTGTTTCACGTTTCGATGCTCAGGAAGTATGTTGCAGATCCTTCCCATGTTCTACGCCATGAGCCATTGGACTTGACGCCGAATTTGACATATCAAGAGATTCCGATTCAGATTTTGGATCGCACAGTTAGAGTTCTGAGGAACAAAGAGATCGGCATTGTCAAAGTTCTTTGGAGGAACCATTTGTTAGAGGAGGCTACGTGGGAACCAGAGGATGAGATGAGAGAGAAGTATCCTGAGTTGTTCGTGCCGTGACGTCAATTTCGCGGACGAAATTCCCTTAAGGGGGGGAGATTGTAATAGCCGAGCCCGGTGTACGGTACGATTTAAGTTTCGTTTGTTATTTGGGATATTTGATTAGATGTTCAGAGTTGTATTTTTGGGCTATAGTATTGTTAGTTTTATTGTCTTGAGGTATTAGATGATGTTGGTTGTTCGTTTCAGCGTTTCGGTTTGATTTTTGTTGCATGGGAATAGTGTTTTGCCGTGAGCACACCGCACCCACGGCGTTGTAGTGACCGCCCCCGCGGTGGAGACCGCACCCGCGCTGTTTGCAGTGCCGCACCCGCGCTGTTCGAGTTCCAGATTTTTTTTTTTGAGATGCCGTAGCTATTGCGCACCCGCGGTGCTTTAAGGAGCGCACCCGCGGTGAAGGTATGGTCGAGTTTTTAAGCTACTTTTTGGAGTGGTTGGCCATACTTTTCCTTTATTCTCTCCTTCATTTTCGACATTTCTCTCCATTGCAAGGGTTTTTGGTCATTTCTTTCACTTCCTATCTTCGATTCAAGCGTTTTTTTGGAATTTCGACTTGAGTTCGACGTTCTCCTTGGTGCTAGGAAGCTTGGGTAAGTTTTTGGTGCGATTCTGTTAAGGTTGTAAATTAAGAGTTGTTTAGGTTGGTTGTTTATGTGGATTTATGGATTATTTAGCTTGTAATCTTGGATATTTAGTTGATATTGGTGTTATTTGTGGATTATTTGTTGTAGGTGGTGATCAAGAGCTAAGTTGAGGTGTTTGTTGTGGTTTGTAAGTGGAAATTCATTCCTTTTGCTCACATGATTTTATATGTATGTGTTTCAAAGAGTTTATTGTGTTATTCCCTTTCATTTGATCCATAGTATGTATTGTTATATGTATTGGAGGCATTGTATGTCTCATTATTGATTAAAGGGAATACAAAGAGATATATAGAGTTCAAAGTGATTGTTAAAACCAGAGAAGAGTTTAAATGTTTTCGGATTGATAAATACATAGTCAGAGATTGCATGCAATATTAGATGATCATCGCCCAGAGGCTTATATCCCTCAGAGTTATCGGTATTTATATCGATTTGGGATACGAGCAACCCCAGAGCAGAGATACTATTGATATCAATCCCCAGAGCAAAAGAGAAATACCATCATATTTTATGCTATTGCTATATTATTGATATTCAGAGTTTACAGTTCAGAGTTGATGGTATTTATGATTTCAAAGAGATGTTTTACGAAGTTATTGTTCATTGTTATATAAGAGTTCCACTTGCTGAGATTTATTCTCATTCCAGTTATTTTCATGTGATGCAGATCAGAGTGGTGCCTCGGGACGTTGACTGTAGATCGGGGGTCATATGCATACACCGTTGGAAGGAGGATTTTGGCATGATCATAGGAATGATGTTTTGTTTTTGTTATGTCATTTAAATGATCATGTATTTATTTTGTAAAGATATTTGATGAAATGTATTTTGAAACTCCTTCCGTATATTTTAAAGAGAAAAATTTTATTTCCGCTGCGTATTTATTTTAAAAGAGGTCAGGGTGTCACAGGTGTGACCATGACTTGAAGGCGAAGTGTTATATGCAGGCTTCAATGAACGATGAGCTGCAAAGGCGATTCGAGGATGCAAAAAATGCTGCTGACATTCATATGCACCTCAAGGAGCTCTTCGGAGAGCAGACTCGGCCTTTGAGGCATGCCACAGTAAAGGAGCTCATCACTTTACGCATGCGAGATGGGACTTCGGTCCATGAGCATGGCCTAAAGTTGATTGGGCTCGTAGACAAGCTCGTAGGCATGGATTTGGTGTTGCCTTCGGAGTTGACCACTGATGTGTTGCTGCTATCGCTGCCTAGCTCTTTCGATCCTTTCGTTGTGAACTTCAATATGAACAAGCTCGAGCCCAGCCTTGAAGAGTTGGTGAACATGCTTGTGACTTTTGAGTCCACCATCAAAAAGGAGAAGCAGGTTCTTTATGTGGGCTCTTCATCTGGCACGAAGACCGGTCCACCTGGGAAGGGAAAGAAGCGTTCTTTCCAGCATACCAAGAAGAGCGTGCCCTTGAAGAGGCAGAGTCCGAGTCCCGTTGTGGCAGCCGCGCCAGTGAAGGCTGAAAAGACTGTTGACATCTGTCACCACTGCAAGAAGCCTGGACATTGGAGGCGTAACTGCAGGGAATATCTTGCGCAGAAGGGTTCTGGCAAAGGTATGTTCTTTATTGAAGTAAATATCTCGATTAACTCTACTTCTTGGGTATTAGATACCGGCTGTGGCTCACATCTCTATAATGACTTGCAGGCGATGGGAAGAAGTAGGAGGCTCCGAGAGGGTGAGACCTTCTTAAGGATGGGCAATGGAGCAAGAGTTGCTGCCAAAGCCGTAGGAGATATTTGTTTAATTTTGAACAATGATTTTAAGTTTGTATTAAGAGATGTTTTGTTCGTACCAGACTTGATTAAAAACATTATTTCCATTCCTATGCTTGATATTGATGGATATTCTTGTTTATTTGGCAAAGGTGTTTGCAATATTTACAAGAATGAATGTTTAGTTGGTACCGGTGAACTTGAAAACAATCTCTACACCTTAAAATTAAAAGATATTCCACTTAACAATGTCCAAACGATAACAACAACAAATAAGCGCAAACAAGATACTCTTAATTCGGCACAATTATGGTATGCTCGATTAGGTCATATATCCCTAAGAAGGATGAACAAGTTAGTGGGAGTTGGCATGTTTGATATGTCCGATATTAATGCTCTCACGACTTGTGAATCCTGTCTAAAAGGAAAGATGACCAAAATTCCCTTTAAGGGCCATGCGGAGCGAGCCAAAGGGTTATTGGATTTGATCCATACCGATGTGTGCGGTCCGCTTAGCATCACCACTAAGCATGGACATGCTACTTCATCACCTTTACCGATGACCATTCGAGGTATGGGTATGTGTATTTGATGAAATACAAGTCTGAAGCCTTTGAAAGGTTCAAAGAATTCAGAAGTGAAGTAGAGAAGCAATTGGGACGAAGCATCAAGACACTTCGATCGGATCGAGGTGGTGAGTACTTGAGTTCCGAGTTCCAAGAGTATCTTAGAGAGAATGGGATTCTCTCGCAGTGGACTCCGCCCGCTACACCACAGTTAAATGGTGTTTCGGAGCGTCGTAACCGGACTTTGATGGACATGGTTCCGTCTATGATGGGGTTCACGGAGTTGCCGCCATCCTTTTGGGGATATGCGCTTGAAACAGCGGCACTGTTGTTGAACAATGTCCATACAAATGCAGTTGACAAGACTCCATATGAGATATGGATGGGTAAGCCTCCCAAGTATTCTTATCTTAGAATATGGGGGTGTCCTGCTTATGTGAAGCAGACAGTGGGAGATAAATTGGATAGTCGATCCATTTTATGTTACTTTGTGGGATACCCAAGAAATTCCATTGGATATTATTTCTATCATCCCCAAGAAACAAAGGTGTTTGTTTCTAGGAACGCAACCTTTTTGGAAAAGGAATTTCTATTAGATAGAAAAGGCGAGATGATAGAACTCGAAGAGGTTCGAGAGACACCCACAGTTGTAGAACCCACACCCGAGAAGCCAAGTGAGGAGATACAAGCTCCTAGAAGAACCGAGAGAGTCTCGAGACCACCTGTGAGGTATGGTCTGCTTCTTGAAGAGGGCCATGATGAGCCTAACCTTGGATGTGATCCAAGGACTTTCAAGGAAGCGTTATCGGATGCCGATTCATCCAAGTGGCTTGAAGCAATGGAATCTGAGATGAATTCCATGCATTCGAACCAAGTGTGGAATCTCGTGGATCCACCTGAGGGAATTGTTCCCATAGGGTGTAAATGGATTTACAAGAGGAAACTTGGGGCGGATGGGAAGGTATTGACCTTCAAGGCGCGATTGGTAGCAAAAGGGTATACTCAAAGGCAAGGTGTTGACTATGAGGAAACCTTTTCTCCAGTTGCGATGTTCAAGTCCATTAGGATATTGCTAGCCATAGCTGCATGGTATGACTATGAGATATGGCAGATGGATGTTAAGACAGCCTTCCTTAATGGGGATATTAAGGAAGAAATTTACATGTCTCAACCTGAGGGTTTCACATCTATCGGAAGTGAGCATATGGTATGCAAACTTCAAAGATCTATTTATGGTCTTAAGCAGGCATCGAGGAGTTGGAACCTCAGATTCGATAGTACAATCAAAGAGTTTGGTTTTACTAAGAATCCTGAGGAACCCTGTGTGTATAAGAAGGTCAGTGGGAGTGCTGTGACATTCCTAGTTCTTTATGTTGATGACATTCTACTCATTGGGAATGATGTAGGAATGTTGCAATCAATTAAGATATGGTTAGCAAGTAAGTTCTCAATGCAGGACTTGGGTGAAGCATCTTTTGTATTGGGAATACAGATCTATAGAGATAGATCAAAAAGATTGCTTGGTCTCACCCAGTCCACATACATTGATACCATCGTGAAGCGGTTCTCGATGGATGAGTCCAAGAGAGGACATCTACCAATGTGTCATGGCGTGTCCCTATCCAAGTCTATGTCTCCCAAGACTGATGCAGAGATAGCGGCGATGACACGAATTCCGTATGCTTCAGCCATTGGTAGTATCATGTATGGGATGATATCTACACGTCCTGACGTGGCATTTGCACTAAGTGTAGTGAGTAGATATCAATCCAACCCCGGTCTTCCACACTGGAAAGCTGTGAAAGACATCCTCAAGTATTTGAGAAGGACCAATAAGTTGTTCTTGGTCTATGGGGGTGGAGAACTGAAATTGGAAGGCTATACCGACTCTAGCTTCCAAAGCGATGTTGATGACTCGAAGTCAACCTCCGGATTCATATTCATGCTCAATGGTGGTGCTGTCTCTTGGAAGAGTTCCAAGCAAGACAGTACTGCGGATTCCACCACTGAGGCAGAATACATTGATGCATCGGCTGCAGCAAAGGAGGCTGTTTGGATTAGGAATTTCGTCCAAGAGTTGGGCGTCATTCCAAATGGAGTTGCTCCTATCCCGGTGATGTGCGACAACACGGGAGCCATAGCTCAGGCGAAGGAGCCAAGGTCTCATCAGAAGTCCAAACATGTATTGAGAAAGTACCACATCCTCAGAGAGATCGTGGAAAGAGGAGATGTCGTGATTGAAAAAGTCGGCTCCGCAGATAATGTTGCTGATCCACTAACTAAGCCTTTACCAGGACCATCGTTCGAGAAGCATCGCGAATCAATGGGTCTAAAGCATATAGGTAGTTGGCTCTAGTGCAAGTGGGAGATTGTTAGAGTAGGTGCACGTCGAGCCAAGTGTTGGCCGACTGTTCACAATGAAACTCTTTGTATAAACGATCTTTATTTTAATAATATTTCAATTTATTAATTTGGTGCATCTTTATCTTTATACCCATGCTTGTTGCATAGATAAAGTCCTTGAATATACAAATAGTAGAAAGAATATGAGATGCTCATATGATGAGTATCATGAAACTCATATTTGGAATACTGTATATTCTAAACCGTTCCTAGTCGATTCAGCCGCCACTAAGAAGGATAAAGGCCGCTCGAGTTAGAGACTAGTATCTGCGATGTGAGTACCATGTTTCATTGGTAGGGGACATTGTGATGTCCGAGCATGCAGATAGGTGCTCCTGGTAGAGTGCACTGAACAACCCTCTATAAAGGACTTTCCAAGTGGTTCTCACTTATCGAGTGGAAAAGTCCTAGTTTATGGTTGTACACCATTAGTCCGTATGACCCGGGACAACATTGAGACTCTATATGCTAGCGTTTCACTTTGACTTGTTTACCGACTCTTATGGGGTCATCAGGTGGCAAGGTTGGGTGTTACGGCGAAACATATAGGAGTCGATGCATTGTAGCCGGGGATTCACCGCATACCTACGGGTATGGATATCCTTTGTGTTTTTCATGTATGTGTGGGTTGAAATCTCTGATCAGAGTATGGTGGTAATTATGAAAGGGGTTTCATAGATTACACCATCGATGCAACCACAACATGACACATAGTATCGATTCATTGACAACTCTCGATAGACCAATAGTTGTCGAATCGGTCGGGATATATGAGTTGAAGGGGCCATACTGTACGCTAACCATAATTGAATGGTTCTTGCAGGCACTATCATGTGATACCTAGGGAATCACGTAAGCGATGCTGCTAGGCGTTTAACGTGATTGGTTGGGTACTATCAGACTTGAGTTCTGACGTTCTTACTATCAAGGAGTTGATAAGTAAGAATGGAGCAATTGGGGTATGCTCGAATAAGGACATGCTTAGTCCGAATCACATAGAGATGTGAACCCACGGCTAGTTGTATCAATGAACCATTGAGGGCCACACAAGTACTTGCTTTGTAAATCCCGAATAGAAGTAAAATAGTTCAATGTGTTGAACGGCTTATAATGTGTTTATAAGCGTAAAGAAAATAGAAGTATGACTTCTAAGAGAGAAATATAAATTTTAATTTATGGAAGTGTTCCTAAGATTAAAATTTGGCCAAGTAAATAATATAGTTGAAAATTGTGATTTTCATAAACATTATTGTCGACTAAATTAAATTAATTCAAGTGTTGAATTAATTAAACACTAGTGGACCTAGTAGAGTCTAAATAATTAAATTAATTCAAGTGTTGAATTAATTAAATAATATTGATTCTTGTAGAGCTCAATTTAAATAATTATTTAACTAGTGGGACTTGAGTAAAATCAAGTAATATTTAATTAATCTCAAATGTGTTTGAGATAATAAAATTTAGTCTATGGTTTTTAATGTGTTAAAAACCATATTATATATGTGAGACATGCTAGGGTTTGCATGCTTGGGAGGTGAAAAGGTTGTGAATACTTTTTATTAAAAAATTCAAAAGCATGCAACTTTTGAGAGACAACTTTACACAACAACCTAGGCTAGTCTCCCACTCCACACTCTATCACTTTGTCCGAAAATTGGAGGAGTTTTACTCTCATTTTTCTCTCATCTTGTGTTCTTCATTTTCTTGGAGAATACTCACTTCTTTTTGATAAATCTTCAAATATTTCTAGTGCAATATTTGAAGGGGTTTACAAAGCTAAGTGGTGGGCCTAATTCTTGAAGAGGAAGTAGGTGTGCTTGTAGATTTGCATCCATACAAGAGCTAAAGTGTTTACACTTTAGTTGGAGCCATTCATCAACTCTAAGGGGTTGATAGGTAAAACTTTCTACAAACACCCTATGTATGATTTATTGTGTTTGAAATGTAAATATTGCACAAAAGGAGGTGGCCGAAATTTTGCTCTAAAAACTTAAAATTTTTGCTTCCGTTGCGTTTCCGGCCACCGTAACCGGTCCGCTTTCATCCGTATATGATACAAATTGTTGTGAACTGTTGAGATTATATACAGTTCAATTGTATCAGAGTTAATTTAAAGAATTACAGCAGTTCAGAAATGAAATCAGAATATGTCAGATTGTTTCAGAGTTGTATAACAGAATTGACATTGATAGTCAGAGCCGAATACCAGGTAGGTATTTCTTCTTTAATTTCTTTTATTAACTGATTTGTTGTTACCGAATAGTTTGAATCAGATATCACAGGTAGTGTCAGACATGCACAACAGTGGATTCAGTTGTTATTCGGATAACAGACAGTGTTGATATAGACATATTAAATCAGTTGTAACAGAATTTGTACGGAATGTGGGCAGAAATCATACTGATATGTCTGAATCGCTAACAGAATAGGCAGAAAGATAGAAATCAGAAGAATTACTACAGCAATTGTATATTTCTGAATAGAAATGGGAGTGCATTTCTATGGCTTTAGTAATGACATTACCATTAATTTTCTTCAGATGGTAAGATAATATGCTTTTGATTGACAGATTGTTCAATCCATATCTATTAGTTTGTACAAGATTACGTACAAACAGAACCAGATGACACAGATTGATGTCAGAGGAATGATCAGAGTCAACAGAATGTTGAGATAGAGTATATCAGAATGTGACTTTCTGGTTGATTTTGTACTTGTGATAGAGTATATCATGAGTTTCTTCTTAGATTGTGTTACAACTGGCAGACAGTCAGAATGTATTGTCCAGATATTGGAAGATTTTGGTAGAGCTATATAGTGCTGGATGTTAGCACTAATGGATATGACCTAGTATCACTATGTGACCATACCTATCAGCTTATCAGATTGGTAATGGAATAGTTATATTCAAGACAGTTTACATTGAATACTACAAAGTTCTATTTCTTTTGAAGAGAATTCGAAAGAAGATAAAGATAGTTCAGAATGAACAGATTCCAGAAACCAACGTCGAATGATGACGATTGGTCTTCGAAGCTAAAAACTATATAGGTCCTTGATCAGGATAAACAGATTGGATAACAATTACTGGTATTGTTTTGTTATAAATTGGAAGTGGTTTATACGGATGTTGTATAACCAACATGGCAAGATTGATTATGTCAGAGTTAGTTTGAGAAGTATTATGAAAATATACTTCATGAATTCTCATTCCAGAGTTGAAATCAGAGGTTGATACAAGAAAGATATTTCAGAACGGGTTCATTGAGATGAGCTTTGATTTAAACTCTATTATACATTTCTTCTGTTATATCTGAATTGATTGCTTACGAGTTCGAGGACGAACTCAGATCTAAGAGGGGGAGAAATGTAATGCCCGAAATTTAATCATTATAATCAGACGTTGATTAACTGATATGATTGAGGAAATATGAACTCGAATAAAGAAGCCGGTGTAACGACCCATTACAGGCCCAGTGGACCGCCCATACGGCCCACTGCCCCAATCGACCCAAGGCTATCCCGATCTTGTGACTTGGCCCGTAGGCCCAGTGGGCTTGCCCACCCTGTGGTGTCACTCACGGGCTTTCCATAGGCGTCGTATGGGTTACTCATAGAACTCTTAAGCCCATGAACTTAAGTATGTGCCTCCCCAGGATCGAACCCAAGATCACATGGATATATAGATACTTAGCACAATCCTGGTACCAATTGAGCTACTAGCTCAATTGGTACCAAGTCTCTTTGAATAATGTACTTAAGCCAGGAGGTCATGGGTTCGAGACTTGGGGAGGTATCACTCCACCAACCTGGTGTGGAGAGTCCTATGAGTAACGATGCCTATGGAAAGCCCGTGAGGGAAGAGTTCCAGAGGGGCTAAGGCCCATAGAGCAGAGCCCAAGATCGGGATAGCCTTGGGTCGTTACAATAAAAGGCGCCTTTTATTGTAACGACCCATTACAAGCCCAGTGGACCGCCCATACGGCCCACTGCCCCGATCCAGGTTTCAAGACTCTATGTACTTATCCTATAGGTCATGGGATCGATTCCTTGGGAGGCGAAAGAAACCCCTTGGTAGGGAGGGGGAGATCCTATGAGTAACCCGTACGACGCCTATGGAAAGCCCGTGAGGGACAAGGCCCCATAGAGGGACCCCAAGATCGGGATAGCCTTGGGTCGATCGGGGCAGTGGGCCGTATGGGCGGTCCACTGGGCCTGTAATGGGTCGTTACAGCCGGGCTATTCAGAGACCAGATGGGGTGAAGCATGTGAATTAGGCATTTTTGGTACAGAACTGTTGGCGCCCGAGCGGCAGAAAGCTACCGCCCGAGCGCCAATGTATGATAAAAAGGTAGATGGACAGAATCCTCCGCGCCCGAGCGGTAAGGATTTACCGCCCGAGCGCCAAAGGATGAGAATATAAGGCTTGGGCAGAAATTCTGGCGCCCGAGCGGTAGTTTTTGACCGCTCGAGCGCCAGTGTGTAGCAGGATTAATTTCGGACAGAATGCTCGGCGCCCGAGCGGTAGATTATGACCGCTCGAGCGCCACATAAGAATTGTGGAACGTGCCACGTTTCTTTAGACATGCAACATGGAGTATATATATATATATATGTATATCATTCATTTCCTTCAGAAAGTACAAAAAGGAAAAGAACGAGAAAAGCTTCAGGAAGTTAGCAGAAAATCCTTACGCCTTTTCTGAGAAATCCGCCCGTCAGATTTTGACTCCGACTTCAGTACTGTGTTTCTATGAACACAGGCTACAACTGGACGTAAGTTTTGTTACGTTTAGACAAGATTTGAATTTATGATATTTTCAGAATTGGATATGATTCAGATATGGCGTTTCTGCTACCGTAGACATTATAGAATTGAAGTCAGATTAAAGAACATACCGTTTCTGTAATTGTTATATTTTTGAAAGATATTGACTGAGATTCTATATCAGAATTGTGTTAATATTCAGAGTATGAATTATGTTGACAAAGATTATGAGTTCCAGTATTATACTTGTGATGTTCAGATTGACGGAGTTATTCAGATTGTATTATTATGCCGTCGAAACATCAGTAGATTAATATTGAGAAGATTTAGTATTGATTGAGATTGATCAGATTCAGTAATGAATTCGATTATATTGTCATATCGTTGATATGGATTAGATTGTATCAGTTTCGATATTGATCAGATTATATACAGTGTTGAGTATTGACCAGAACAGATTGTGTATTGAGTTATTCATTGACACAGTGTATTCGATATTGTCATTTCAGATTTGATATGGACAGATTTGAATACAGGTCATCGTCTTCCTCAGACCGGGACGACAAAGGTATAATTCATGTGATATTCGGGAAGCATAACTCAAATTAGATTAATTTGAGTTTCCCAATAAAATCACATACTAGATTATTGTGTATATTGTTACCTGATTATGCTTTGATTATAGAATTGTATTCAAGCATGTAAGATAATTGTGATATTCAGTTATGAATATGATTATGCTTTGTTTACAGATTGTTATTCATTGCATTTAAGATAGGAAAGTCTTGACAGCCATTGTCAGACTTCTAGACGTTCGGTGTATCTCAACTTAGGAGTAGCCATTACTCCTATTGCCAGCCGTCGATACAGCTCGGACCGAAGTCTAGGAATAAGACGTACAGTCGCCCCGACTGGTTGGGTAGGTGACAGCCAGTGACGTCTTATTCACCCCGGGATCCCTAGAGTTATAGTTGAGTCGAGTCTAGACATGATTTGACTAGAACTGCATGTGTTTATAGATGTGGTTTCATAGACTATGAAACCCATTATTATTACTTTCAGTCATGATAGCATGTGTTTATGATTTAGATTGTATATGCATGTTTATCTGATTTGAGTTGCATGTTCAGTTAGATTAGATTTCATAGATGATGAACTCTATTACTATTGTTATTGCTTTTATGCATGACAGCATGTTTCATGAATTATTATGTGTATATGCATGTTTACTATGTTTTATACTGGGATTTGTTCTCACCGGAGTTATCCGGCTGTTGTCTTGTTTTGTATGTGGCATGACAACAGGTGGGACAGGATCAGGGTCGAGAAGACGACGAGAGAAGACGAGTTTAGCGTGGTGATTCCGGACTTGGATAGATTTGATTTTAATACTTGAAATTAGTATTTGAACCTTAGATTTAGGTTGTACAGTGTTGTACCTTTATACTGAAATGTAGTTTTATACAAATATGTATACTATTAGATGCCATTGAAAGGGGATCAGTTACGGTGACCGGAAGCGCAACGGAAGTTCAAAAATTTCGATTTTTGTTCAAAAATTTCGGCCACCATGATATCTTGTGCAACAAATACAACAAACACCAAATATGTCAAACATAGGGTGTAAGAAAATCGTTACCTAACAACCTCTTGAGGTTGATGATGGCGCCAACTAAGGTGTAAACACCTTAGCTCTTGAAGGTAGACAATCTACAAGCTTCACCTTTCTTTTGGACTCCTTTCTTCCAATCAAGCCCACCACCAACTAGGTAGATCCACCTTACACTTGCACTAGAAAATGTATGACATTTTTCTTTGAGAAGTGAGTGTTTTTCTCCAACAATTGAAGAACACAAAATGAAGAAAAATGGAGAGAAATCTAGTGAGAAATTTCGGCCATGAGGAGTGTGGGAGGAGGGAAGGAAGACTAGCCTTGGTTGTGGGAAAAAATGTTCCAAAAAGTTGCATGCCATGCCTTGAAAACACAAAAAGTAGTCTCCCAACCTTTCACCTCCCATGCATGCATATTATATGGTTTTTAATCAAATTAAAAACCTTGGACTAAATTTTAATTATCTCAAACATATTTGAGACTAATTAAACATTACTTGAATTTACCCAAGTCCCACTAGTTAAATAATTAATTTAAATTGAGCTCTACAAGACTCAATATAATTTAATTAATTCAACACTTGAATTAATTTAATTATTTGGACTCTACTAGGTCCACTAGTGTTTAATTAATTCAACACTTGAATTAATTTAATTTAGTCCATAATAATGTTTATGAAAATCACAATTTTCAATTACATTATTCACTTGGCCAATTTTAATTTAGGAACACTTCCTTAAATTAAAATATACATTTCTCTCATAGAAGTCATACTTCTATTTTTCTTTACACTTATAAACTCATTTATAAGTCGTTCAACACATTGAACTATTTTTCTCTTTTATAGAAGTCATACTTCTAATTTTCCTTACGCTTATAAACTCCTTTATAAGCCGTTCAACACATTGAACTATTTTTACTTCTCAACGGGATCTAGAAAGCTAGTACTTGTGTGGCCCTCAATGGTTCATTGATACAACTAGCCGTGGGTTCACATCTCCATGTGATTCGGACTAAACATGTCCTTATATGAGCATACCCCAATTGCTCCATTCTTACTTATCAACTCCTTGATAATATGAACGTCAGAACTCAAGTCTGATATTACCCAACCAATCATGTTAAACGCCTAGCAGCATCGCTTACATGATTCCCTAGGTATCAAATGATAGTGCCTGCAAGAACCATTCTATTATGGTTAGCGTACAGTACGGTCCCTTCAACTCGTATATCCCGATCGATTCGACAACCATTGGTTTATCGAGAGTTGTCAATGAATCGATACTATGTGTCATGTCGTAGTTGCATCGATGGTGTAATCTATGAAACACCTTTCATAATTACAACCATACTCTGGCCAGAGATTTCGATCTACATACACATGATAACACATAGGATATCCATACCCGAAGGTAAGCGGTGAATCCCCGACTACAATGCATCGACTCCTATGTGTTTCGACAGAACACCCAATTTTGCCACCTGATGACCCCATGAGAGTCGGTAAACAAGTCAAAGTGTAATTCTAGCACATAGAGTCTCAATGTTGTCCCGGGTCATAAGGACTAATGGTGTACAACCATAAACTAGGACGTTTCCACTCGATAAGTGAGAACCACTTGGAAAGTCCTTTTATAGAGGGTTGTTCAGTGCACTCAACAAGGAGCACCTATCTGCATGTTCGGACATCACAATGTCCCCTACCAATGAAACATGGTACTCACATCGCAGATACTAGTCTCTAACTCGAGCGGCCTATATCCTTCTTAGTGGCGGCTGAATCGACTAGGAACCGTTTAGAATATACAGTATTACAAATATGAGTTTCATGATACTCATCATATGAGCATCTCATATTCTTTCTACCATTTGTATATTCAAGGGCTTTATCTATGCAACTAGTATGGGTATACAGATAAATATGTGCCATAATAATAATTTCAAATATTATTAAAATAAAGATTGCTTATACATAGAGTTTCATTGTGAACACTCGGTCAACACTTGGCTCGACGGGCACCTACTCTAACAATCTCCCACTTGCACTAGAGCCAACTACCCATATGCATTAAACCCATTGATTCGCGATGCTTGTCGAATAATGGTCCAGGTAAAGGTTTAGCTAGTGGATCAACAACATTATCGGCGGAGCCGACTGTGTCAAAAGACACTTCTCCTCTTTCCACAATCTCTCCGAGGATGTGGTACTTTCTCAATACTAGTTTGGATTTCTGATGAGACCTTGGCTCCTTTGCTTGAGCTATAGCTCCCTTGTTGTCACACAACACCAGGACATGAGCAACTCCATTAGGAATGACGTCCAACTCTTAGACGAAATTCCTTATCCAAACAGCCTCCCTTGCTGCATCTGATGCAGCAATGTATTCGGCCTCTGTGCTAGAATCCGTAATATTGTCTTGCTTGGAACTCTTCCAAGAGACAGCAGCACCATTGAGCATGAATACAAAACCAGAGGTTGACTTCAAGTCATCGATATCGCTTTGGAAGCTAGAGTCGGTATAGCCTTCCAATTTTAGTTCTCCACCCCATAGACCAAGAACAATTTATTGGTCCTTCTCAACTACTTGAGGATGTCTTTCACAGCTTTCCAGTGTGGAAGACCAGGGTTCGATTGATATCTACTCACTACACTTAGTGCGAAAGCCACGTCAAGACGTGTAGATATCATCCCATACATGATGCTACCAATTGCCGAAGCATACGGAATGCGTGTCATCGCCACTATCTCTGCATCAGTCTTGGGAGACAGACTTGGATAGGGACACGCCATGACACATTGGTAGATGTCCTCCCTTGGACTCATCCATCGAGAACGGCTTCACGATGGTATCAATGTATGTGGACTGGGTGAGACCAAGCAATCTTCTCGATCTATCTCTATAGATCTGTATTCCCAATACAAAAGATGCTTCACCCAAGTCCTGCATCGAGAACTTACTCGCAAACCATATCTTAGTTGATTGTAACATTCCTACATCATTCCCAATGAGTAGAATGTCATCAACATACAACACAAGGAATGTCACAACACTCCCACTGACCTTCTTATACACATAGGGTTCCTCATGATTCTTAGTAAATCAACTCTTTGATTGTACTATCGAATCTAAGGTTCCAACTCCTAGATGCCTGCTTTAGACCATAAATAGATCTCTGAAGTTTGCATACCATATGCTCACTTCCGATAGATGTAAACCCTCCAGGTTTAGACATGTAAATAACTTTCTTAAAATCCCCATTAAGAAAGTCTGTCTTGACATCCATCTGCCATATCTCATAGTCATACCATGCAGCTATGGCTAGCAAAATCCTTATGGACTTGAACATTGCAATTGGAGAAAAGGTTTCCTCAAAGTCAACTCCTTGTCTTTGAGTATATCCTTTTGCCACCAATCGCGCCTTGAAGGTCAATACCTTCCCATCCGTCCCAAGTCTCTATGGGAACCTTTCCCTCAGGTGGATCTATAAGATCCCACACTTGGTTCGAATGCATGGAATTCATCTCAGATTCCATAGCTTCAAGCCATTTGGATGAATCGGCATCAGATAACGCTTCCTTGAAGGTCCTTGGATCAAATCCATGGTTAGGCTCATCATGGCCCTCTTCAAGAAGCAGACCATATCTGATAGGTGGTCTCGAGACTCTCTCGGATCTTCTAGGAGCCTGTATCTCCTCTCTTGGCTCTTCGGGTGTGGGTTCTATAATTGTGGGTGTTTCTCGAACCTCTTCGAGTTCTATCATCTCCCCTTTTCTATCCAATAGAAAATTCCTTTTCCAAAAAGGTTGCATTCCTAGAAACAAACACCTTTGTTTCTTGGGGATGATAGAAGTGATATCCAACTAAAATCCTTGGATATCCCACAAAGTAACATAAAATGGATCAACTATCCAATTTATCTCCCACTACCTGCTTCACGTAAGCAGGGCTCCCATATTCTAAGATAAGAATATTTGGGAGGCTTACCCATCCATATCTCATATGGTGTCTGCCTTTGAATGGACATTTAATTGAATATCTTTCAATTTTAAGTTATAGAGATCGTTTTCAAGTTCTCAAGTACCAATCAAACATTCATTCTTGTAAATGTTGCAAACACCTTTGCTAAATAAACAAGAATATCCATCTTTATCACAATAGAAATTGAAATAATGTTTTCACCAAAAAGGTACAAACAAAACATCTCTTAAAATTAACTTAAAATCATTGTTCAACAATAAGTAAACATTTCTTAAGGTCTTGGCAGCAACTCTTGCTCCATAGCCATCCTCTAGAAGGTCACACCTTCCTTAAGCATTCTACTTCTTCCCATCACCTATAACTCATTATAGAGATGTGAGTCATAACCGGTATCTAATACCCAAGAAGTAGAGTTATTTGAAATGTTTACTTCAATTTAGAACATACCGTTTCCAGAACTCTTCTGGGCCAGATATTCTTTGCTATTTTGCCTCCAATGTCCAGGCATCTTGCAGTGATGACAAACATCACTAGTCTTGTCAGCCCTAACTGGTGTGGCTGCCACAACATGATTCGGAGATTGCCTCAACAAGGGCACGTTCTTCTTGGGACGTTGGAAAGAGCGCTTCTTTCCATTCCCATGTGGATCAATCTTCGTACCAGATGAAGAACCCACATAAAGAACCAACTTCTCTTTCTTGATGGTGGATTCAAACGTAACAAGCATGTTTACCGACTCCTCAAGGGTCGGTTCCATCTTGTTCATGTTGAAGTTCACCACAAAAGGATCAAATGAGCTAGGCAGGGATAAGAGCAACACGTCGGTGGTCAACTCCGAAGGCAAGATCATATCCATGCCAACGAGCTTGTCCACGAGCCCAATCAACTTTAGGCCATGCTCATGGACCGAGGCCCCATCTCGCATGCGCAAAGTGATCAGCTCCTTGACGGTAGCATGCCTAAGAGGCCGTGTTTGCTCACCGAAGAGCTCCTTGAGATGCAAATGAATGTCAGCAGCACTCTTTGCATCCTCAAAACGCCTCTGCAGCTCATCATTCATAGAAGTCAGCATATAACACCTGGCTATCAAGTCATGGTCACACCATTCCTTGTAAGCCTGCAATTCCTCAGGATTGTAGTCAGTCGGAGCCTCAACAGGGGGCGACTCAGTCAGTGTATATGCTACCCTTTCCGAATTCAAGACTATTTTTAGGTTTCTTAGCCAAGTGAGGTAATTAGGTCCGGTTAACATGTGTTTGTCGAGTATTGCAGATATCGGATTGCGAATCGAAGACATTGTCAATTTGTACTGAAAAGTAAAAACAGATAAATGTTGATGACTATTTTAAAATATTTAGTAAGATAAGAAGTTTGGACTTTTACTTCATAAATATTTGCTCCCACTGTTTTGACATCTTTCACTACCCTCTAGTGAAAACGGGAAACTCCTTTCCTCAGTAGGTACGTAAGGTCCAATTAGCGAATTATGATCCCGATTATACAGCCAATCACAATTCCTAAAAGGTAGTTTCCCAATTTCATCACAATGCAACCCTTAACGTAAACTTTTGTCTCACGTTTGATTAGGACCCATTATAGACGTCGTTCATCTTTACGTGTCAAGCCTTACCCATCGATGTTGAACCTTAATGGACGGTCGCCATGAGTTCCCCCAATTATCTGATCCAAAGTCATGGGAGTTCCACGTAGTTCACATCACCATGTCAATGGATGTCACAGCTTTCCGACACCCAAGGCCCCCCCAATAATATGAGCCGAGCCCCGAGTACGGGTAGTGTTCATCATGCACCCATTGTCGATGGAAGACAAGGAAATTATAACCAATTTTATAATTCCCCATTTCGGGCTTGATATTAATTTTGAATTTTATTCAAAATGAGGGTTTTTAGTTTTGAAAGGTATCATCATTAATTTTTTATTTAAAAGCTCGCCATGTTTGATCGTATATTTGCCGGATTCATGCAACTTTGTTATTATCATAATAATAACGCACATACTCATTATTTATAACATATCATGCATATATTATAAACAGTAAACAAACAAGGATGATCAATCGCCCCAATACTAATGGACCGTGTGAGCTAAACACGGGCTTAGGTCCAATCCTAGGGTAAATGCACGGGATGCAAATGCAACTATTACATTAGCTTCCAATATTTACATGTCTTCGATCTTCATAATCATCATGGCCACCATCTTCCAATCTTGATCATCCACTATACTAATATTTACAAATAAATATCCATGGCAAATAGGGATACATCTCATGGGGTGGGAACGGGCCATAAACCAAGCCCACTTTATAAATTGATAATTATTACAATCATTCAACACAAAATATCCTAGCATACACCTAGCAAATTGGGCTTGGGCTTTTGATCATCCTTCATGCATAATATCACATATCATACACCATCAATTAATTATCACAATAATTAATTGATCCAATATTATATATCTTGATCCAATCACTAACCGCCACGATTATAAACTAAATTAACAAAGTATACAAACACCTTTGTCTACTTTTCAATTAATTTATTTATAACCGAATTTCTTGTAAATCACCATTTACTATAAATAATTAAAGTCCAACTTAATTTATTTATTTCATGAGAAAATATTTGCAACTTTTGTAATTTTAAACTTAAGGGCCCAAAAACTCATTTTTCACAAAAAATATTTTGGCCCATTTAAAATCACAAATGTGTTGGCCATCCAATGGCCCAACAACTCAAGGCCCATGACACTTTGATATTCCAAAACACTTTTGGAAACCCTAGCCGTCATCGCCGTCGCCGGAGCTCCGTCGCCGGATTCCGGCAACAAAAAAAATATATTTTTTTTTTATTAAAACTAGGGGTTTTCGGGCAGCCCCTAGGGCTGCCCTTGCTGCCCGTTTCGGGCAGCCCCTCGGGCAGCTTGGGATGCCCAAAATGGGCAGCAACAAGCTGCCGAAATTTGTCCCAAAGGTGGCCTTGATTCGATGCAAAATTTTGTTCTCATGCGGTTAGAAATCGATCTCAACATAATATCTTGTATTTGCTACACAAAAATGTAACCATAGCTCTGATACCACTTGAAAAGGGATCGGTTACGGTGACCGGAAGCGCAACGGAAGTTCAAAAATTTCGATTTTTGTTCAAAAATTTCGGCCACCATGATATCTTGTGCAACAAATACAACAAACACCAAATATGTCAAACATAGGGTGTAAGAAAATCGTTACCTATCAACCTCTTGAGGTTGATGATGGCTCCAACTAAGGTGTAAACACCTTAGCTCTTGAAGGTAGACAATCTACAAGCTTCACCTTTCTTTTGGACTCCTTTCTTCCAATCAAGCCCACCACCAACTAGGTAGATCCACCTTACACTTGCACTAGAAAATGTATGGCATTTTTCTTTGAGAAGTGAGTGTTTTTCTCCAACAATTGAAGAACACAAAATGAAGAAAAATGGAGAGAAATCTAGTGAGAAATTTCGGCCATGAGGAGTGTGGGAGGAGGGAAGGAAGACTAGCCTTGGTTGTGGGAAAAAATGTTCCAAAAAGTTGCATGCCATGCCTTGAAAACACAAAAAGTAGTCTCCCAACCTTTCACCTCCCATGCATGCATATTATATGGTTTTTAATCAAATTAAAAACCTTGGACTAAATTTTAATTATCTCAAACATATTTGTGACTAATTAAACATTACTTGAATTTACCCAAGTCCCACTAGTTAAATAATTAATTTAAATTGAGCTCTACAAGACTCAATAAAATTTAATTAATTCAACACTTGAATTAATTTAATTATTTGGACTCTACTAGGTCCACTAGTGTTTAATTAATTCAACACTTGAATTAATTTAATTTAGTCCATAATAATGTTTATGAAAATCACAATTTTCAATTACATTATTCACTTGGCCAATTTTATTTTAGGAACACTTCCTTACGCTTATAAACTCCTTTATAAGCCGTTCAACACATTGAACTATTTTTACTTCTCAACGGGATCTAGAAAGCTAGTACTTGTGTGGCCCTCAATGGTTCATTGATACAACTAGCCGTGGGTTCACATCTCCATGTGATTCGGACTAAACATGTCCTTATATGAGCATACCCCAATTGCTCCATTCTTACTTATCAACTCCTTGATAATAAGAACGTCAGAACTCAAGTCTGATAGTACCCAACCAATCATGTTAAACGCCTAGCAGCATCGCTTACATGATTCCCTAGGTATCAAATGATAGTGCCTGCAAGAACCATTCTATTATGGTTAGCGTACAGTACGGTCCCTTCAACTCGTATATCCCGATCGATTCGACAACCATTGGTTTATCGAGAGTTGTCAATGAATCGATACTATGTGTCATGTCGTAGTTGCATCGATGGTGTAATCTATGAAACCCCTTTCATAATTACAACCATACTCTGGCCAGAGATTTCAACCTACATACACATGATAACACATAGGATATCCATACCCGAAGGTAAGCGGTGAATCCCCGACTACAATGCATCGACTCCTATGTGTTTCGACAGAACACCCAACCTTGCCACCTGATGACCCCATGAGAGTCGGTAAACAAGTCAAAGTGTAATTCTAGCACATAGAGTCTCAATGTTGTCCCGGGTCATAAGGACTAATGGTGTACAACCATAAACTAGGACGTTTCCACTCGATAAGTGAGAACCACTTGGAAAGTCCTTTTATGGAGGGTTGTTCAGTGCACTCAACAAGGAGCACCTATCTGCATGTTCGAACATCACAATGTCCCCTACCAATGAAACATGGTACTCACATCGCAGATACTAGTCTCTAACTCGAGCGGCCTATATCCTTCTTAGTGGCGGCTGAATCGACTAGGAACCGTTTAGAATATACAGTATTACAAATATGAGTTTCATGATACTCATCATATGAGCATCTCATATTCTTTCTACCATTTGTATATTCAAGGGCTTTATTATCTATGCAACTAGCATGGGTATACAGCTAAAGAATGTGCCATAAATAATAATTTCAATATTATTAAAATAAAGATTGCTTATACATAGAGTTTCATTGTGAACACTCGGCCAACACTTGGCTCGACGGGCACCTACTCTAACAGCCATTACCTTCCGCATTTATATTTTAAAAAGAAAAATTTTTAGACCCTGTTTATCAAAAAACTGTAATTACATCCCCTTTAGAGATGATTACAGCAAAAGATTAAGGCCCCACATAGACTGATTAGCGTTCCGCTCAAGGTCCACACCCACACGCCCTGATGCTTCAAAAAATTGGGTTTGTCCTCCTTTTTAGAGAAGCCTCTTA
>NW_027330824.1:0-2662 GCF_022965805.1 Primulina eburnea
GACATAGAGATATTGTTGATCTACTGGATTGTACAAATGACCAAAGAGTTAAATTGGTATTTCACCAATTACAAGAGGCTGCCAGAAGTTGGTGGATTACAATCCAAAGAGTATTGGCACTACGTGGTACTGTGATCACGTGGGAAGTCTTCAAGACTGAATTCTATCAAAGATTTTTCTCCGCCTCATACCGAGAAGACAAGAAAGCAGAATTTGAGAATTTAAGTCAAGGTCAATTGAATATTGATGATTATGCTGCTAAATTTTCTACTCTGTTACGTTTTGCTCCTCATATGGCTAGGGATGATGAAGCTGTAGTGAATCAATTCATTAGAGGATTGAATTCGGAGATAGTTCATTCATGAATCTACAGCGACCCTATCACTTTGCTGATGTCTTGAGTAAAGCGAAGAGAGCAGAAGAGAGTCTGATTCGACAATTAGCAAGGTTGTGTGTGAAGCAACCCCAGACACCACAATCCCCTTCGACATTCGAACGTGGCAGTACGAGTGGAAAGCAAGATTTGCTGAAAGCTCGGAAGAAACAGTTCAAGAAGTTAGGCAGTGGTTCCTCCAGTTCCAGTGGGTCCAGTCCGAGTTATACTGGAGTTTATTGCGCTAGTGTGGAGGGAGACACCCCACCGAACAATGCCAGGGAGTGACTGGTAGATACAATCTCTGCGGACAACATGGGCATTTTGCTAGAGTATGTCCTCGGAAGGGTTCACAAAGATTCCAGGGGCAGGACCATCGGGTGGCAATGCGTGAGAAACAAACCCAGAAACTACAACAGGTACTATTCTTTATGATTATATTGCAGATGTATTGATATATACTAATGCATTCTCCATGAGTATCTGTGATTGAGTAGCATGGTGATATGCTATCTTTATGGGGTCTGTTTGTGCTGTAGTATTGATTTCCTTACTGTTTGGAGGAATATGTTGATATCAGAGATTTCTGTGACATGTTATATACTACAGTGAGGTGAACCCGGGATTGGGTTAGATTATGATGTACTTGTGTTATATGATTTCGATCTCAGTATGGATATATAATGCTAAACAAGTACTGAAATGTCGTAGCATGTGTTCCAGAAATAGTAAAAGTACGACCAGATTTAGTTGATAAATGAGGATTTTAGATTCAGAAGTCCTTAGAAAAGTTTAGGATTTAGGACTCGATTATTACAGAAAGGAACAGATGGTATCCTTATGTATTCAGTAGATCCACTGAAATCGAGCCTAAAATTTGATAGTAATATCATAATTGACTGGTGTTTGCTTAGATAAGATGTCAGATGGGTTCTCTCATAAAAGAATTGAAAGAATTGACAGATTAAGTATGGGCTAAAGAATCCAGTTGATTGTGTATTTCTCTTGAAGACATTTTAGTTCTGTTTCTAGATTGACAGATTATATGTTCAGGGGTATTTTGAAGAATTATGCTTGTTATATCTATGATTCCGGGATATATCCACAGCATCTGATTGTTTATATTAAATATTTGAAGACTGGGTTAAATATTCCGAGAACTGTGATTATTGCATACAGCAATGGGTCAGGTATGGATCCGAATGCAGTTATTGATACAGGTTTATATTCAGATTATGCGGTATCAGTATGTCAGAATTAACAGAATGTCAGATATGTCAGAACTTTCTTATCTAATTTGGACAGATTATTTTATTCGGATTATCTTATTCTTGTGTTGATTTATGTCTGCTGAGTATTGTTATGATTCTAAATCAGTATTTGAGACATCTTATATTGGTTGGGAGTATATTCTATTTGCAGATAAGATATAGCAGTTGATCTGGCAGTATGAAGATTAGTCAGCCAGCCAGAATCTATTATGTTATGAGTTTTCTTAAACTCACTAGATCTGTATAGGTTCTTTCTATTCAGAATTTGATGTTATTGGGAGTCAGTGTGTGATGCAGACTAGTGTAAACAGTTCAGAAATGTAATCAGAATGTTCAGAACTGTATTTTGTTGATCAGATCAGTATAACGGCTATGTAATTTGTGTTTTGTATAAGACCGATTATCGTGTTATATCAGAATGTTTCAGAATTGTTACAGCTTTTGGTATTGATAGTCAGAGCCGAATACCAGGTAGGTATTTCTTATTTATTTTATGTTATTAACTGGTTGTTTATACCGGATAGTTCGAAGCTGAAGCCACAGGTAGTGTCAGAAATGCACAGTAAGGGATTCAGTTTCATTCAGATGGTTCAGAATGTATGATATTCGAACAGATGTGTTGGTATAGACAGATAAGATCAGTTGGGACAGCAATTTATGTTGTAAGGTTGGAAGAAATGGGAGTATGGCTTTCGATTTGAAAGTACCGTCATTTCTACAACTTATGATCTAATATGCTTAGGATTGACAGATTTCTCAATCTAGACCTAGCAGTTGTACCAGATTTCGTACAAAAAGAACTAGCGGACATAGGTCGATGTTCAAGAACTAATCACGATGATAAAGAATACTGCCTTAGAGGATATCAGATTGTGATTGTGGTGAAGTTTCACTTGTGGTAGATTATATCATAAGTTTTTGTTTCTCTCAGAATTGTTACAGATTGACAGGTAGTCAGCGTGTAGTAGTCAGATATTGAAAGATATTGATAGAACTCTAGTGCAGAATGAATTAGGAA
>NW_027330825.1:0-26982 GCF_022965805.1 Primulina eburnea
GGGGTGTTTTGCTAGGGACTAAGAAGGGAGGGAGAGGGATTCTATTTTGTTGTTGTGGGATATGATTTCTCTAGAGGCACCATTTTATAGCTTTGCCATAT
This sequence comes from Primulina eburnea, assembly GCF_022965805.1. Classification (NCBI taxonomy): domain Eukaryota; kingdom Viridiplantae; phylum Streptophyta; class Magnoliopsida; order Lamiales; family Gesneriaceae; genus Primulina; species Primulina eburnea. The sequence continues at coordinate 102 of NW_027330825.1, forward strand.
AAATCCGATTGATGCTTTCAACATTGCGGATTTGTTCTTTAGAGAAGGCGTAGGGTTGCATGGCATGCCTAGGACTATGGTTTCTGGTCGGCGATGTTAAAATTTCTGAGTTACTTTTGGAAGACTGTATGGTCTAAACTTGGCACAAATTGTTGTTTTCTACTACTTGTCATCCTCAAACGGATGGACAAACTGAAGTTGTCAATAGAACTTTGGGAACACTTTTGCGTGCTATTCTTAAAAAGAACTTGGATTGACATTTCTATGGACTTTATTTTGGGGTTGCCTAGGACTAAGAAGGGGGAGGGATTCTATTTTTGTTGTTGTGGATAGATTCTCTAAGATGGCACATTTTATAGCTTGTCATAAAATCCGATGATGCTTCAAACATGGCGGATTTGTTCTTTAGAGAAGTCGTTAGGTTGCATGGCATGCCTAGGACTATTGTTTCTGGTCGCGATGTTAAATTCTTGAGTTACTTTTGGAAGACTTTATGGGCTAAACTTGGCACAAAATTGTTGTTTTCTACTACTTGTCATCCTCAAACGGATGGACAAACTGAAGTTGTCAATAGAACTTTGGGAACACTTTTGCGTGCTATTCTTAAAAAGAACTTGGATTGACATTTCTATGGACTTTATTTTGGGGTTGCCTAGGACTAAGAAGGGGAGGGATTCTATTTTTGTTGTTGTGGATAGATTCTCTAAGATGGCACATTTTATAGCTTGTCATAAAATCGATGATGCTTCAAACATTGCGGATTTGTTCTTTAGAGAAGTCGTTAGGTTGCATGGCATGCCTAGGACTATTGTTTCTGGTCGCGATGTTAAATTCTTGAGTTACTTTTGGAAGACTTTATGGGCTAAACTTGGCACAAAATTGTTGTTTTCTACTACTTGTCATCCTCAAACGGATGGACAAACTGAAGTTGTCAATAGAACTTTGGGAACACTTTTGCGTGCTATTCTTAAAAAGAACTTGGATTGACATTTCTATGGACTTTATTTTGGGGTTGCCTAGGACTAAGAAGGGGAGGGATTCTATTTTTGTTGTTGTGGATAGATTCTCTAAGATGGCACATTTTATAGCTTGTCATAAAACCGATGATGCTTCAAACATTGCGGATTTGTTCTTTAGAGAAGTCGTTAGGTTGCATGGCATGCCTAGGACTATTGTTTCTGGTCGCGATGTTAAATTCTTGAGTTACTTTTGGAAGACTTTATGGGCTAAACTTGGCACAAAATTGTTGTTTTCTACTACTTGTCATCCTCAAACGGATGGACAAACTGAAGTTGTCAATAGAACTTTGGGAACACTTTTGCGTGCTATTCTTAAAAAGAACTTGGATTGACATTTCTATGGACTTTATTTTGGGGTTGCCTAGGACTAAGAAGGGGAGGGATTCTATTTTTGTTGTTGTGGATAGATTCTCTAAGATGGCACATTTTATAGCTTGTCATAAAATCCGATGATGCTTCAAACATTGCGGATTTGTTCTTTAGAGAAGTCGTTAGGTTGCATGGCATGCCTAGGACTATTGTTTCTGGTCGCGATGTTAAATTCTTGAGTTACTTTTGGAAGACTTTATGGGCTAAACTTGGCACAAAATTGTTGTTTTCTACTACTTGTCATCCTCAAACGGATGGACAAACTGAAGTTGTCAATAGAACTTTGGGAACACTTTTGCGTGCTATTCTTAAAAAGAACTTGGATTGACATTTCTATGGACTTTATTTTGGGGTTGCCTAGGACTAAGAAGGGGAGGGATTCTATTTTTGTTGTTGTGGATAGATTCTCTAAGATGGCACATTTTATAGCTTGTCATAAAATCCGATGATGCTTCAAACATTGCGGATTTGTTCTTTAGAGAAGTCGGTAGGTTGCATGGCATGCCTAGGACTATTGTTTCTGGTCGCGATGTTAAATTCTTGAGTTACTTTTGGAAGACTTTATGGGCTAAACTTGGCACAAAATTGTTGTTTTCTACTACTTGTCATCCTCAAACGGATGGACAAACTGAAGTTGTCAATAGAACTTTGGGAACACTTTTGCGTGCTATTCTTAAAAAGAACTTGGATTGACATTTCTATGGACTTTATTTTGGGGTTGCCTAGGACTAAGAAGGGGAGGGATTCTATTTTTGTTGTTGTGGATAGATTCTCTAAGATGGCACATTTTATAGCTTGTCATAAAATCCGATGATGCTTCAAACATTGCGGATTTGTTCTTTAGAGAAGTCGTTAGGTTGCATGGCATGCCTAGGACTATTGTTTCTGGTCGCGATGTTAAATTCTTGAGTTACTTTTGGAAGACTTTATGGGCTAAACTTGGCACAAAATTGTTGTTTTCTACTACTTGTCATCCTCAAACGGATGGACAAACTGAAGTTGTCAATAGAACTTTGGGAACACTTTTGCGTGCTATTCTTAAAAAGAACTTGGATTGACATTTCTATGGACTTTATTTTGGGGTTGCCTAGGACTAAGAAGGGGAGGGATTCTATTTTTGTTGTTGTGGATAGATTCTCTAAGATGGCACATTTTATAGCTTGTCATAAAACCGATGATGCTTCAAACATTGCGGATTTGTTCTTTAGAGAAGTCGTTAGGTTGCATGGCATGCCTAGGACTATTGTTTCTGGTCGCGATGTTAAATTCTTGAGTTACTTTTGGAAGACTTTATGGGCTAAACTTGGCACAAAATTGTTGTTTTCTACTACTTGTCATCCTCAAACGGATGGACAAACTGAAGTTGTCAATAGAACTTTGGGAACACTTTTGCGTGCTATTCTTAAAAAGAACTTGGATTGACATTTCTATGGACTTTATTTTGGGGTTGCCTAGGACTAAGAAGGGGAGGGATTCTATTTTTGTTGTTGTGGATAGATTCTCTAAGATGGCACATTTTATAGCTTGTCATAAAACCGATGATGCTTCAAACATTGCGGATTTGTTCTTTAGAGAAGTCGTTAGGTTGCATGGCATGCCTAGGACTATTGTTTCTGGTCGCGATGTTAAATTCTTGAGTTACTTTTGGAAGACTTTATGGGCTAAACTTGGCACAAAATTGTTGTTTTCTACTACTTGTCATCCTCAAACGGATGGACAAACTGAAGTTGTCAATAGAACTTTGGGAACACTTTTGCGTGCTATTCTTAAAAAGAACTTGGATTGACATTTCTATGGACTTTATTTTGGGGTTGCCTAGGACTAAGAAGGGGAGGGATTCTATTTTTGTTGTTGTGGATAGATTCTCTAAGATGGCACATTTTATAGCTTGTCATAAAACCGATGATGCTTCAAACATTGCGGATTTGTTCTTTAGAGAAGTCGTTAGGTTGCATGGCATGCCTAGGACTATTGTTTCTGGTCGCGATGTTAAATTCTTGAGTTACTTTTGGAAGACTTTATGGGCTAAACTTGGCACAAAATTGTTGTTTTCTACTACTTGTCATCCTCAAACGGATGGACAAACTGAAGTTGTCAATAGAACTTTGGGAACACTTTTGCGTGCTATTCTTAAAAAGAACTTGGATTGACATTTCTATGGACTTTATTTTGGGGTTGCCTAGGACTAAGAAGGGGAGGGATTCTATTTTTGTTGTTGTGGATAGATTCTCTAAGATGGCACATTTTATAGCTTGTCATAAAACCGATGATGCTTCAAACATTGCGGATTTGTTCTTTAGAGAAGTCGTTAGGTTGCATGGCATGCCTAGGACTATTGTTTCTGGTCGCGATGTTAAATTCTTGAGTTACTTTTGGAAGACTTTATGGGCTAAACTTGGCACAAAATTGTTGTTTTCTACTACTTGTCATCCTCAAACGGATGGACAAACTGAAGTTGTCAATAGAACTTTGGGAACACTTTTGCGTGCTATTCTTAAAAAGAACTTGGATTGACATTTCTATGGACTTTATTTTGGGGTTGCCTAGGACTAAGAAGGGGAGGGATTCTATTTTTGTTGTTGTGGATAGATTCTCTAAGATGGCACATTTTATAGCTTGTCATAAAACCGATGATGCTTCAAACATTGCGGATTTGTTCTTTAGAGAAGTCGTTAGGTTGCATGGCATGCCTAGGACTATTGTTTCTGGTCGCGATGTTAAATTCTTGAGTTACTTTTGGAAGACTTTATGGGCTAAACTTGGCACAAAATTGTTGTTTTCTACTACTTGTCATCCTCAAACGGATGGACAAACTGAAGTTGTCAATAGAACTTTGGGAACACTTTTGCGTGCTATTCTTAAAAAGAACTTGGATTGACATTTCTATGGACTTTATTTTGGGGTTGCCTAGGACTAAGAAGGGGAGGGATTCTATTTTTGTTGTTGTGGATAGATTCTCTAAGATGGCACATTTTATAGCTTGTCATAAAACCGATGATGCTTCAAACATTGCGGATTTGTTCTTTAGAGAAGTCGTTAGGTTGCATGGCATGCCTAGGACTATTGTTTCTGGTCGCGATGTTAAATTCTTGAGTTACTTTTGGAAGACTTTATGGGCTAAACTTGGCACAAAATTGTTGTTTTCTACTACTTGTCATCCTCAAACGGATGGACAAACTGAAGTTGTCAATAGAACTTTGGGAACACTTTTGCGTGCTATTCTTAAAAAGAACTTGGATTGACATTTCTATGGACTTTATTTTGGGGTTGCCTAGGACTAAGAAGGGGAGGGATTCTATTTTTGTTGTTGTGGATAGATTCTCTAAGATGGCACATTTTATAGCTTGTCATAAAACCGATGATGCTTCAAACATTGCGGATTTGTTCTTTAGAGAAGTCGTTAGGTTGCATGGCATGCCTAGGACTATTGTTTCTGGTCGCGATGTTAAATTCTTGAGTTACTTTTGGAAGACTTTATGGGCTAAACTTGGCACAAAATTGTTGTTTTCTACTACTTGTCATCCTCAAACGGATGGACAAACTGAAGTTGTCAATAGAACTTTGGGAACACTTTTGCGTGCTATTCTTAAAAAGAACTTGGATTGACATTTCTATGGACTTTATTTTGGGGTTGCCTAGGACTAAGAAGGGGAGGGATTCTATTTTTGTTGTTGTGGATAGATTCTCTAAGATGGCACATTTTATAGCTTGTCATAAAACCGATGATGCTTCAAACATTGCGGATTTGTTCTTTAGAGAAGTCGTTAGGTTGCATGGCATGCCTAGGACTATTGTTTCTGGTCGCGATGTTAAATTCTTGAGTTACTTTTGGAAGACTTTATGGGCTAAACTTGGCACAAAATTGTTGTTTTCTACTACTTGTCATCCTCAAACGGATGGACAAACTGAAGTTGTCAATAGAACTTTGGGAACACTTTTGCGTGCTATTCTTAAAAAGAACTTGGATTGACATTTCTATGGACTTTATTTTGGGGTTGCCTAGGACTAAGAAGGGGAGGGATTCTATTTTTGTTGTTGTGGATAGATTCTCTAAGATGGCACATTTTATAGCTTGTCATAAAACCGATGATGCTTCAAACATTGCGGATTTGTTCTTTAGAGAAGTCGTTAGGTTGCATGGCATGCCTAGGACTATTGTTTCTGGTCGCGATGTTAAATTCTTGAGTTACTTTTGGAAGACTTTATGGGCTAAACTTGGCACAAAATTGTTGTTTTCTACTACTTGTCATCCTCAAACGGATGGACAAACTGAAGTTGTCAATAGAACTTTGGGAACACTTTTGCGTGCTATTCTTAAAAAGAACTTGGATTGACATTTCTATGGACTTTATTTTGGGGTTGCCTAGGACTAAGAAGGGGAGGGATTCTATTTTTGTTGTTGTGGATAGATTCTCTAAGATGGCACATTTTATAGCTTGTCATAAAACCGATGATGCTTCAAACATTGCGGATTTGTTCTTTAGAGAAGTCGTTAGGTTGCATGGCATGCCTAGGACTATTGTTTCTGGTCGCGATGTTAAATTCTTGAGTTACTTTTGGAAGACTTTATGGGCTAAACTTGGCACAAAATTGTTGTTTTCTACTACTTGTCATCCTCAAACGGATGGACAAACTGAAGTTGTCAATAGAACTTTGGGAACACTTTTGCGTGCTATTCTTAAAAAGAACTTGGATTGACATTTCTATGGACTTTATTTTGGGGTTGCCTAGGACTAAGAAGGGGAGGGATTCTATTTTTGTTGTTGTGGATAGATTCTCTAAGATGGCACATTTTATAGCTTGTCATAAAACCGATGATGCTTCAAACATTGCGGATTTGTTCTTTAGAGAAGTCGTTAGGTTGCATGGCATGCCTAGGACTATTGTTTCTGGTCGCGATGTTAAATTCTTGAGTTACTTTTGGAATACTTTATGGGCTAAACTTGGCACAAAATTGTTGTTTTCTACTACTTGTCATCCTCAAACGGATGGACAAACTGAAGTTGTCAATAGAACTTTGGGAACACTTTTGCGTGCTATTCTTAAAAAGAACTTGGATTGACATTTCTATGGACTTTATTTTGGGGTTGCCTAGGACTAAGAAGGGGAGGGATTCTATTTTTGTTGTTGTGGATAGATTCTCTAAGATGGCACATTTTATAGCTTGTCATAAAACGATGATGCTTCAAACATTGCGGATTTGTTCTTTAGAGAAGTCGTTAGGTTGCATGGCATGCCTAGGACTATTGTTTCTGGTCGCGATGTTAAATTCTTGAGTTACTTTTGGAATACTTTATGGGCTAAACTTGGCACAAAATTGTTGTTTTCTACTACTTGTCATCCTCAAACGGATGGACAAACTGAAGTTGTCAATAGAACTTTGGGAACACTTTTGCGTGCTATTCTTAAAAAGAACTTGGATTGACATTTCTATGGACTTTATTTTGGGGTTGCCTAGGACTAAGAAGGGGAGGGATTCTATTTTTGTTGTTGTGGATAGATTCTCTAAGATGGCACATTTTATAGCTTGTCATAAAACCGATGATGCTTCAAACATTGCGGATTTGTTCTTTAGAGAAGTCGTTAGGTTGCATGGCATGCCTAGGACTATTGTTTCTGGTCGCGATGTTAAATTCTTGAGTTACTTTTGGAAGACTTTATGGGCTAAACTTGGCACAAAATTGTTGTTTTCTACTACTTGTCATCCTCAAACGGATGGACAAACTGAAGTTGTCAATAGAACTTTGGGAACACTTTTGCGTGCTATTCTTAAAAAGAACTTGGATTGACATTTCTATGGACTTTATTTTGGGGTTGCCTAGGACTAAGAAGGGGAGGGATTCTATTTTTGTTGTTGTGGATAGATTCTCTAAGATGGCACATTTTATAGCTTGTCATAAAACCGATGATGCTTCAAGCATTGCGGATTTGTTCTTTAGATAAGTCGTTAGGTTACATGGCATGCCTAGGACTATTGTTTCTGGTCGCGATGTTAAATTCTTGAGTTACTTTTGGAAGACTTTATGGGCTAAACTTGGCACAAAATTGTTGTTTTCTACTACTTGTCATCCTCAAACGGATGGACAAACTGAAGTTGTCAATAGAACTTTGGGAACACTTTTGCGTGCTATTCTTAAAAAGAACTTGGATTGACATTTCTATGGACTTTATTTTGGGGTTGCCTAGGACTAAGAAGGGGAGGGATTCTATTTTTGTTGTTGTGGATAATGCTCTAAGATTGAACATTTTATAGCTTGTCATAAAATCGATCATGCTTCAAACATTGCGGATTTGTTCTTTAGAGAAGTCGTTAGGTTGCATGGCATGCCTAGGACTATTGTTTCTGGTCGCGATGTTAAATTCTTGAGTTACTTTTGGTGGACTTTATGGGCTATGTGACACCCTGACCTCTTTTAAAATAAATACGCAGCGGAAATAAAATTTTCTCTTTAAAATATACGGAAGGAGTTTCAAAACACATTTGTTTAAATATCTTTACAAAATAAATACATGATCATTTAAATGACATAACAAAAACCAAAATATCATTCCTATGATCATGCCAAAATCCTCCTTCCAACGGTGTATGCATATGACCCCCGATCTACAGTCAACGTCCCGAGGCACCACTCTGATCTGCATCACATGAAAATAACTGAAATGAGAATAAATCTCAGCAAGTGGAACTCTTATATAACAATAAACAATAATCTCTGTAAAACATCTCTTTGAAATCATAAATACCATCAACTCTGAACTGTAAACTCTGAATATCAATAACATAGCAATAGCATATAAATATGATGGTATTTCTCTTTTGCTCTGGGGATTGATATCAATAGTATCTCTGCTCTGGGGTTGCTCGTATCCCAAATCGATATAAATACCGATAACTCTGAGGGATATAAGCCTCTGGGCGATGATCATCTAATATTGCATGCAATCTCTGACTATGTATTTATCAATCCGAAAACATTTAAACTCTTCTCTGGTTTTAACAATCACTTTGAACTCTATATATCTCTTTGTATTCCCTTTAATCAATAATGAGACATCAATGCCTCCAATACATATAACAATACATACTATGGATCAAATGAAAGGGAATAACACAATAAACTCTTTGAAACACATACATATAAAATCATGTGAGCAAAAGGAATGAATTTCCACTTACAAACCACAACAAACACCTCAACTTAGCTCTTGATCACCACCTACAACAAATAATCCACAAATAACACCAATATCAACTAAATATCCAAGATTACAAGCTAAATAATCCATAAATCCACTTAAACAACCAATCTAAACAACTCTTAATTTACAACCTTAACAGAATCGCACCAAAAACTTACCCAAGCTTCCTAGCACCAAGGAGAACGTCGAACTCAAGTCGAAATTCCAAACAAACGCTTGAATCGAAGATAGGAAGTGAAAGAAATGACCAAAAACCCTAAAAATGGAGAGAAATGTCGAGAATGAAGGAGAGAAGAAAGGAAAAGCATGGCCAACCACTCCAAAAAGTAGCTTAAAAACTCGACCATACCTTCACCGCGGGTGCGCCAACACAAGGACCGCGGGTGCGCTATGGTTACGGCAATCTCAAAAATTCTGGAACACGAACAGCGCGGGTGCGGCGACGCAAGCAGCGCGGGTGCGGTCTCTACCGCAGGGGCGGTCTCTACAACGCCGCGGGTGCGGTGTGCTCACGGCACTCAAACTCCAAAAATAGCACAGTGCACCGCGGGGGCACTCCTCTAAGAGCGCGGGTGCACTCTACTCACGGCAAAACACTATTCCAAAGCAACTAAAATCGAACCGAAACGCTGAAACGAACAACCAACAACAACTAATACCTCAAATAAATAATAACCAATAATACTAAAGCCCAAAACACAACTATAATCATCTAATCAAATATCCCAAATAACAAACAAAACTTAAATCGTACCGTACACCGGGCTCGGCTATTACAATCTCCCCCCCTTAAGGGAATTTCGTCCGCGAAATTGACGTCACGGCACGAACAACTCAGGATACTTCTCTCTCATCTCATCCTCTGGTTCCCACGTAGCCTCCTCTATCAAATGGTTCCTCCAAAGAACTTTGACAATGCCGATCTCTTTGTTCCTCAGAACTCTAACTGTGCGATCCAAAATCTGAATCGGAATCTCTTGATACGTCAAATTCGGCGTCAAGTCCAATGGCTCGTGGCGAAGAACATGGGAAGGATCTGCAACATACTTCCTGAGCATCGATACGTGAAACACATTATGAACTCTGTCAAGATCTGGAGGTAGGGCTAATCTGTAGGCTCTGTCACCAACTCTGTCCAAAATCTCGAATGGACCAATAAATCTAGGACTCAACTTGCCCTTCTTACCAAATCTCATCACACCCTTGAGAGGTGCTATCTTCAGAAATACATGGTCGCCAACCTCGAACTGCAAAGGTCTACGACGAACATCTGCATAGCTCTTCTGTCTGGACTGGGCAGTCTTCATCCTTTCTCTGATAACAGCAACAACATCAGCAGTCTGCTGGACCAACTCTGGTCCCAACATCTTCCTCTCACCAACCTCGTCCCAATACAAGGGAGATCTGCACTTCCTGCCATAAAGTGCCTCATACGGTGCCATGCCAATCGTCGCCTGGTAGCTATTATTATAAGTGAACTCAACCAAAGGCAACAAAGAATCCCAGCTACCTGGAAAGTCTATAGTACACGCTCTGAGCATATCCTCAAGAATCTGAATGACTCTCTCTGACTGACCATCACTCTGAGGATGATAGGCTGTACTGAATGTTAACCGCGAACCCATAGCTCTGTGCAAACTCTTCCAAAACTCTGAAGTAAATCTAGGGTCACGATCAGACACGATCGACACAGGGACACCATGAAGTCTGACAATCTCTGCAATGTAGTCCTTGGCATACTGATTCATCGAATACGTCGTCTTGACTGGAAGAAAATGCGCTGACTTAGTCAATCGATCAACGATAACCCAAATAGAATTGAAACCTCTCTGCACTCTGGGAAGACCAGTCACGAAATCCATCGTAATATGCTCCCACTTCCACTGAGGAATCGGCAACGACAACAATGTCCCAGCAGGTCTCTGGTGCTCAATCTTCACCTGCTGACAAGTAAGACACTGAGAAATGAACACGGCAACATCCTTCTTCATACCTGGCCACCAGTAGAGTCGACGAAGATCCTGATACATCTTCGTACTGCCTGGATGAATCGAATAAGGTGCGGTATGAGCCTCTGTCAGAATATCTCTACGAATATCGTCACCAGAAGGAACACAAATACGACCTCTGAAAGTCACCAAACCATCACCATTCAAGGCAAACTCTGAATTACCTCTAATCTCTGCTCTATCTCTCAACTCTGTCAACTGAACATCAGTCGACTGCTCTCTACGAATCCTGTCCGTCAAAGAAGATCGAAGAACCAACGCTGAAAGACGAGCAATGGTGCCTGGAATCACCAGATCAATCTCCTCTCTCTGCAAATCCATCAGCAACGGTCTCTGAACCAAAGAACTCAATGAAGCACTCGACTTACGACTCAAAGCATCAGCCACAACATTCGCCTTCCCTGGGTGATAACTGATAGTTACATCGTAATCCTTGACAAGCTCTAACCACCTCCTCTGCCGCATATTGAGCTCTTTCTGCGAAAACAGATACTTCAAACTCTTGTGGTCTGTGAAAATCTCACACTTTTCGCCATACAAGTAGTGTCTCCAAATCTTCAGGGCGAAAACCACAGCTGCCAACTCTAAATCATGCGTCGGATAATTCTTCTCATAATCCTTCAACTGGCGAGAAGCATAGGCAATGACCTTACCTCTCTGCATCAACACTGCACCGAGACCCTTCTTCGACGCATCAGTATAGACAACAAAGTCCTCTGAACCACAAGGCAAAGAAAGAACAGGAGCCGTCGTCAATCTATCCTTCAACTCCTGAAATGCACTCTGGCAATCTAAAGACCACTCGAACTTCACAGTCTTCCTTGTCAGATTGGACAATGGCAGGGCAATCTTGGAAAAATCCAAAATGAAACGACGATAAAAACCCGCCAAACCAAGGAAACTGCGCACCTCTGAAACAGTCGTAGGAATAGGCCACTTCTGAATCGCCTCTATCTTCATCGGATCAACAGCAATGCCATCCCTCGAAACGACATGGCCTAGGAAAGAAATCTGATCCAGCCAAAACTCACACTTCTTCAACTTGGCAAACAACCTCCGCTCTCTCAGCAACTGGAGCACAACTCTGAGATGCTCTGAATGAAGCTCTCTGGTCTTGGAATAGATCAAGATATCGTCGATAAAGACAATGACGAAGCTATCCAAATACGGCTTGAACACACGGTTCATCAGGTCCATGAAAACAGAAGGGGCATTGGTCAAACCAAAAGACATCACGAGAAACTCAAAGTGACCATACCTGGTCCTGAAAGCCGTCTTAGGGATATCGGACTCCCTAACCTTCAATTGATAGTAGCCAGACCGAAGATCAATCTTCGAGAAAACAGTGGCACCCTGAAGTTGGTCAAACAAATCATCTATCCGAGGCAACGGATACTTGTTCTTGATCGTCACTTTGTTAAGCTCCCTGTAGTCGATACACAGACGCAAAGAACCATCCTTCTTCTTAACAAATAGAACCGGAGCTCCCCAAGGCGAAGAACTCGGACGAATGAAACCCTTATCTAGAAGATCCTGCAACTGCGTCTTCAACTCTTTCATCTCGGTAGGAGCCATCCTATACGGAGCCTTAGAAATAGGAACCGTACCTGGAGCAAGATCAATGACAAACTCTACATCTCTATCCGGCGGCAAACCCGGAACATCATCCTCAAACACATCCGCAAACTCCCTCACCACATCAATATCATCAATATTCAACTTAATCAGTCTATCCATATCCACAACAGATGCTAGAAAAACATCACAACCTCTACACAAAAGCCTCTCAGCATCAAGACACGAAATAAAAGGAAGGACCAGCGAAGTACCTGAGCTGGCGAGAACTCCTCCCTGGTCATCATCTGCAAAAGTCACCGTCTTAGCAACGCAATCAATAACAGCACGATAGGTCGACAGCCAATCCATGCCAAGAATAACATCAAAGGCAACCATCGGGATCACAATCAAATCAGCAAAGACCTCTCGATCAACAAAACGAACGGGGCACGCATACACTATGGAAGTCGGGCACAAAACATCTCCCGAAGGCAAAACAACACTAAGCTGAAGGGGAATAACAGAAGGAACTATACCCAAAGATCTCAAAAACAATTCAGACATAAAAGAATGAGTAGCACCAGTATCAATCAAAGTAGTAGCTACTCTGCCTGAAATTAAAATGGAACTAGAGATTACAGAAGAATTACGATTAATACCTTCCTTAGTCATCGAAAAGATACGACCCTGCACCTTCTCCTGGCTAGCTCCCCTAGGACAATCTCTGGAAATATGGCCTGGCATGCCACAACGATAGCAAGAACGAGAGCCAAATCTACACTCTCCACGATGGGGTCTGCTACACTTGGGACACAAAGATCTCTCAGAATCAGACGGAGCAACTGGCGCTGACGGTGGCCTAGGACTCTGATCCACCTTGCCCTTCCCCTTGAATCGATCTCTGCCACGCTGACCTGAACTCTGGCCTCTCTGCATACTAGCCTGGTGCCTCGCCTGCCTCTCCCTGGCGATATCCTTCTCGTCCTGCTCTGCTAGCAACGCCTTGGACACAATCTCCTTGAAAGTAACAGCCTTGGACATATTGATGTCACGCCTGATCTCCGCTCTAAGGCCTCGAATGAAGTGAGCGCCTTTATCTTTATCACTGGTAGCAATGTACGGAGCAAATAGGCAACCCTCCTCGAACTTGAGAATATACTCATCCACGTTCAAGCTCCCCTGACGAAGCTCCAAGAACTCTGTGACCTTCCTCGCTCGCAGTGCATCAGGAAAGTACTTGTCGTAGAAAAGCTCAGTAAACTCAGACCACTTCAAAGTAGAAACATCAATGCCAACCTTGGTCGCATTCCACCACAAACGTGCAGCTTTAACCAGCATAAAAACAGCACAACTGATACGATCTCTGTCCTCATAGTGGAGATGATCAAAAATCGCCTCCAAAGCCTTGACCCACTCTACTGCAGCTAAAGGATCGGAGCTGCCTGGAAACTCGGGTGGATCCATCCTCTTAAACGCAGAAAAGATAGCATCAGAACCAACTGCTACTGGAGCAACCTGCCCCCTACCTTGGTCTCTGCCCTGGCCTGCTCCTTGCAGTCTAAGCAACTGCTGGATCTGCTCACTGTGAACCTTAGCCTGCTCCTTCAGTAACTTGCCGAACTCGTCGACAACTCTCGAGGACGAACTATCCTCTCCCTCTGACGCCTTACGCTTAGGAGGCATCCTCTACTCTACAATGCTCACAAGACACCAATCAATACATAACAATAGATAGATGCAAAGAAAACATACCCGGACAGTTGAAAGTAGACGAAGTCATATGCATTGGTCCGAAGAACACCGCTCTGATACCACTAAAATGTGACACCCTGACCTCTTTTAAAATAAATACGCAGCGGAAATAAAATTTTCTCTTTAAAATATACGGAAGGAGTTTCAAAACACATTTGTTTAAATATCTTTACAAAATAAATACATGATCATTTAAATGACATAACAAAAACCAAAATATCATTCCTATGATCATGCCAAAATCCTCCTTCCAACGGTGTATGCATATGACCCCCGATCTACAGTCAACGTCCCGAGGCACCACTCTGATCTGCATCACATGAAAATAACTGAAATGAGAATAAATCTCAGCAAGTGGAACTCTTATATAACAATAAACAATAATCTCTGTAAAACATCTCTTTGAAATCATAAATACCATCAACTCTGAACTGTAAACTCTGAATATCAATAACATAGCAATAGCATATAAATATGATGGTATTTCTCTTTTGCTCTGGGGATTGATATCAATAGTATCTCTGCTCTGGGGTTGCTCGTATCCCAAATCGATATAAATACCGATAACTCTGAGGGATATAAGCCTCTGGGCGATGATCATCTAATATTGCATGCAATCTCTGACTATGTATTTATCAATCCGAAAACATTTAAACTCTTCTCTGGTTTTAACAATCACTTTGAACTCTATATATCTCTTTGTATTCCCTTTAATCAATAATGAGACATCAATGCCTCCAATACATATAACAATACATACTATGGATCAAATGAAAGGGAATAACACAATAAACTCTTTGAAACACATACATATAAAATCATGTGAGCAAAAGGAATGAATTTCCACTTACAAACCACAACAAACACCTCAACTTAGCTCTTGATCACCACCTACAACAAATAATCCACAAATAACACCAATATCAACTAAATATCCAAGATTACAAGCTAAATAATCCATAAATCCACTTAAACAACCAATCTAAACAACTCTTAATTTACAACCTTAACAGAATCGCACCAAAAACTTACCCAAGCTTCCTAGCACCAAGGAGAACGTCGAACTCAAGTCGAAATTCCAAACAAACGCTTGAATCGAAGATAGGAAGTGAAAGAAATGACCAAAAACCCTAAAAATGGAGAGAAATGTCGAGAATGAAGGAGAGAAGAAAGGAAAAGCATGGCCAACCACTCCAAAAAGTAGCTTAAAAACTCGACCATACCTTCACCGCGGGTGCGCCAACACAAGGACCGCGGGTGCGCTATGGTTACGGCAATCTCAAAAATTCTGGAACACGAACAGCGCGGGTGCGGCGACGCAAGCAGCGCGGGTGCGGTCTCTACCGCAGGGGCGGTCTCTACAACGCCGCGGGTGCGGTGTGCTCACGGCACTCAAACTCCAAAAATAGCACAGTGCACCGCGGGGGCACTCCTCTAAGAGCGCGGGTGCACTCTACTCACGGCAAAACACTATTCCAAAGCAACTAAAATCGAACCGAAACGCTGAAACGAACAACCAACAACAACTAATACCTCAAATAAATAATAACCAATAATACTAAAGCCCAAAACACAACTATAATCATCTAATCAAATATCCCAAATAACAAACAAAACTTAAATCGTACCGTACACCGGGCTCGGCTATTACAGGCTAAACTTGGCACAAAATTGTTGTTTTCTACTACTTGTCATCCTCAAACGGATGGACAAACTGAAGTTGTCAATAGAACTTTGGGAACACTTTTGCGTGCTATTCTTAAAAAGAACTTGGATTGACATTTCTATTGACTTTATTTTGGGGTTGCCTAGGACTAAGAAGGGGAGGGATTCTATTTTTGTTGTTGTGGATAGATTCTCTAAGATGGCACATTTTATAGCTTGTCATAAAACCGATGATGCTTCAAACATTGCGGATTTGTTCTTTAGAGAAGTCGTTAGGTTGCATGGCATGCCTAGGACTATTGTTTCTGGTCGCGATGTTAAATTCTTGAGTTACTTTTGGAATACTTTATGGGCTAAACTTGGCACAAAATTGTTGTTTTCTACTACTTGTCATCCTCAAACGGATGGACAAACTGAAGTTGTCAATAGAACTTTGGGAACACTTTTGCGTGCTATTCTTAAAAAGAACTTGGATTGACATTTCTATGGACTTTATTTTGGGGTTGCCTAGGACTAAGAAGGGGAGGGATTCTATTTTTGTTGTTGTGGATAGATTCTCTAAGATGGCACATTTTATAGCTTGTCATAAAACCGATGATGCTTCAAACATTGCGGATTTGTTCTTTAGAGAAGTCGTTAGGTTGCATGGCATGCCTAGGACTATTGTTTCTGGTCGCGATGTTAAATTCTTGAGTTACTTTTGGAAGACTTTATGGGCTAAACTTGGCACAAAATTGTTGTTTTCTACTACTTGTCATCCTCAAACGGATGGACAAACTGAAGTTGTCAATAGAACTTTGGGAACACTTTTGCGTGCTATTCTTAAAAAGAACTTGGATTGACATTTCTATGGACTTTATTTTGGGGTTGCCTAGGACTAAGAAGGGGAGGGATTATATTTTTGTTGTTGTGGATTGATTCTCAAAGATGGCACATTTTATAGCTTGTCATAAAACCGATGATGCTTCAAACATTGCGGATTTGTTCTTTAGAGAAGTCGTTAGGTTGCATGGCATGCCTATGACTATTGTTTCTGGTCGCGATGTTAAATTCTTGAGTTACTTTTGGAAGACTTTATGGGCTAAACTTGGCACAAAATTGTTGTTTTCTACTACTTGTCATCCTCAAACGGATGGACAAACTGAAGTTGCCAATAGATCTTTGGGAACACTTTTGCGTGCTATTCTTAAAAAGAACTTGGATTGACATTTCTATGGACTTTATTTTGGGGTTGCCTAGGACTAAGAAGGGGAGGGATTCTATTTTTGTTGTTGTGGATTGATTCTCCAAGATGGCACATTCAAACATTGCGGATTTGTTCTTTAGAGAAGTCGTTAGGTTGCATGGCATGCCTAGGACTATTGTTTCTGGTCGCGATGTTAAATTCTTGAGTTACTTTTGGAAGACTTTATGGGCTAAACTTGGCACAAAATTGTTGTTTTCTACTACTTGTCATCCTCAAACGGATGGACAAACTGAAGTTGTCAATAGAACTTTGGGAACACTTTTGCGTGCTATTCTTAAAAAGAACTTGGATTGACATTTCTATGGACTTTATTTTGGGGTTGCCTAGGACTAAGAAGGGGAGGGATTCTATTTTTGTTGTTGTGGATAGATTCTCTAAGATGGCACATTTTATAGCTTGTCATAAAACCGATGATGCTTCAAACATTGCGGATTTGTTCTTTAGAGAAGTCGTTAGGTTGCATGGCATGCCTAGGACTATTGTTTCTGGTCGCGATGTTAAATTCTTGAGTTACTTTTGGAAGACTTTATGGGCTAAACTTGGCACAAAATTGTTGTTTTCTACTACTTGTCATCCTCAAACGGATGGACAAACTGAAGTTGTCAATAGAACTTTGGGAACACTTTTGCGTGCTATTCTTAAAAAGAACTTGGATTGACATTTCTATGGACTTTATTTTGGGGTTGCCTAGGACTAAGAAGGGGAGGGATTCTATTTTTGTTGTTGTGGATTAATGCTCTAAGATTGAACATTTTATAGCTTGTCATAAAATCGATCATGCTTCAAACATTGCGGATTTGTTCTTTAGAGAAGTCGTTAGGTTGCATGGCATGCCTAGGACTATTGTTTCTGGTCGCGATGTTAAATTCTTGAGTTACTTTTGGTGAGACTTTATGGGCTAAACTTGGCACAAAATTGTTGTTTTCTACTACTTGTCATCCTCAAACGGATGGACAAACTGAAGTTGTCAATAGAACTTTGGGAACACTTTTGCGTGCTATTCTTAAAAAGAACTTGGATTGACATTTCTATGGACTTTATTTTGGGGTTGCCTAGGACTAAGAAGGGGAGGGATTCTATTTTTGTTGTTGTGGATTGATTCTCTAAGATGGCACATTTTATAGCTTGTCATAAAACCGATGATGCTTCAAACATTGCGGATTTGTTCTTTAGAGAAGTCGTTAGGTTGCATGGCATGCCTAGGACTATTGTTTCTGGTCGCGATGTTAAATTCTTGAGTTACTTTTGGAAGACTTTATGGGCTAAACTTGGCACAAAATTGTTGTTTTCTACTACTTGTCATCCTCAAACGGATGGACAAACTGAAGTTGTCAATAGAACTTTGGGAACACTTTTGCGTGCTATTCTTAAAAAGAACTTGGATTGACATTTCTATGGACTTTATTTTGGGGTTGCCTAGGACTAAGAAGGGGAGGGATTCTATTTTTGTTGTTGTGGATAGATTCTCTAAGATGGCACATTTTATAGCTTGTCATAAAACCGATGATGCTTCAAACATTGCGGATTTGTTCTTTAGAGAAGTCGTTAGGTTGCATGGCATGCCTAGGACTATTGTTTCTGGTCGCGATGTTAAATTCTTGAGTTACTTTTGGAAGACTTTATGGGCTAAACTTGGCACAAAATTGTTGTTTTCTACTACTTGTCATCCTCAAACGGATGGACAAACTGAAGTTGTCAATAGAACTTTGGGAACACTTTTGCGTGCTATTCTTAAAAAGAACTTGGATTGACATTTCTATGGACTTTATTTTGGGGTTGCCTAGGACTAAGAAGGGGAGGGATTATATTTTTGTTGTTGTGGATTGATTCTCAAAGATGGCACATTTTATAGCTTGTCATAAAACCGTTGATGCTTCAAACATTGCGGATTTGTTCTTTAGAGAAGTCGTTAGGTTGCATGGCATGCCTATGACTATTGTTTCTGGTCGCGATGTTAAATTCTTGAGTTACTTTTGGAAGACTTTATGGGCTAAACTTGGCACAAAATTGTTGTTTTCTACTACTTGTCATCCTCAAACGGATGGACAAAATGAAGTTGCCAATAGATCTTTGGGAACACTTTTGCGTGCTATTCTTAAAAAGAACTTGGATTGACATTTCTATGGACTTTATTTTGGGGTTGCCTAGGACTAAGAAGGGGAGGGATTCTATTTTTGTTGTTGTGGATTGATTCTCCAAGATGGCACATTTTATAGCTTGTCATAAAACTGATGATGCTTTACTTTATGGGCTAAACTTGGCACAAAATTGTTGTTTTCTACTACTTGTCATCCTCAAACGGATGGACAAACTGAAGTTGTCAATAGAACTTTGGGACACTTTTGCGTGCTATTCTTAAAAAGAACTTGGATTGACATTTCTATGGACTTTATTTTGGGGTTGCCTAGGACTAAGAAGGGGAGGGATTCTATTTTTGTTGTTGTGGATTGATTCTCTAAGATGGCACATTTTATAGCTTGTCATGAAACCGATGATGCTTCAAGCATTGCGAATTTGTTCTTTAGATAAGTCGTTAGGTTGCATGGCATGCCTAGGACTATTGTTTCTGGTCGCGATGTTAAATTCTTGAGTTACTTTTGGAAGACATTATGGGCTAAACTTGGCACAAAATTGTTGTTTTCTACTACTTGTCATCCTCAAACGGATGGACAAACTGAAGTTGTCAATAGAACTTTGGGAACACTTTGGCGTGGTATTCTTAAAAAGAACTTGGATTGACATTTCTATGGACTTTATTTTGGGGTTGCCTAGGACTAAGAAGGGGAGATATTCTATTTTTGTTGTTGTGGATTGATTCTCTAAGATGGCACATTTTATAGCTTGTCATAAAATCCGATGATGCTTCAAACATGGCGGATTTGTTCTTTAGAGAAGTCGCTAGGTTGCATGACATGCCTAGGACTATTGTTTCTAGTCGCGATGTTAAATTCTTGAGTTACTTTTGGTAGACTTTATGGGCTAAACTTGGCACAAAATTGTTGTTTTCTACTACTTGTCATCCTCAAACGGATGGACAAACTGAAGTTGTCAATAGAACTTTGGGAACACTTTTGCGTGCTATTCTTAAAAAGAACTTGGATTGACATTTCTATGGACTTTATTTTGGGGTTGCCTAGGACTAAGAAGGGGAGGGATTCTATTTTTGTTGTTGTGGATTGATTCTCTAAGATGGCACATTTTATAGCTTGTCATAAAATCCGATGATGCTTCAAACATGGCGGATTTGTTCTTTAGAGAAGTCGCTAGGTTGCATGGCATGCCTAGGACTATTGTTTCTAGTCGCGATGTTAAATTCTTGAGTTACTTTTGCAAGACTTTATGGGCTAAACTTGGCACAAAATTGTTGTTTTCTACTACTTGTCATGCTCAAACGGATGGACAAACTGAAGTTGTCAATAGAACTTTGGGAACACTTTTGCGTGCTATTCTTAAAAAGAACTTGGATTGACATTTCTATGGAATTTATTTTGGGGTTGCCTAGGACTAAGAAGGGGAGGAATTCTATTTTTGTTGTTGTGGATTGATTCTCTAAGATGGCACATTTTATAGCTTGTCATAAAATCCGATGATGCTTCAAACATGGCGGATTTGTTCTTTAGAGAAGTCGCTAGGTTGCATGGCATGCCTGGGACTATTGTTTCTGGTCGCGATGTTACATTCTTGAGTTACTTTTGGAAGACTTTATGGGCTAAACTTGGCACAAAATTGTTGTTTTCTACTACTTGTCATCCTCAAACGGATGGACAAACTGAAGTTGTCAATAGAACTTTGGGAACACTTTTGCGTGCTATTCTTAAAAAGAACTTGGATTGACATTTCTATGGACTTTATTTTGGGGTTGCCTAGACTAAGAAGGGGAGGGATTCTATTTTTGTTGTTGTGGATTGATTCTCTAAGATGGCACATTTTATAGCTTGTCATAAAATCCGGTGATGCTTCCAACATGGCGGATTTGTTCTTTAGAGAAGTCGTAAGGTTGCATGGCATGCCTAGGACTATTGTTTCTGGTCGCGATGTTAAATTCTAGAGTTACTTTTGGAAGACTTTATGGGCTAAACTTGGCACAAAATTGTTGTTTTCTACTACTTGTCATCCTCAAACGGATGGACAAACTGAAGTTGTCAATAGAACTTTGGGAACACTTTTGCGTGCTATTCTTAAAAAGATCTTGGATTGACATTTCTATGGACTTTATTTTGGGGTTGCCTAGGACTAAGAAGGGGAGGGATTCTGTTTTTGTTGTTGTGGATAGATTCTCTAATATGACACATTTTATAGCTTGTCATAAAACCGATGATGCTTCAAACATTGCGGAATAGTTCTTTAGAGAAGTCGTTAGGTTGCATGGCATGCCTAGGACTATTGTTTCTGGTCGCGATGTTAAATTCTTGAGTTACTTTTGGAAGACTTTATGGGCTAAACTTGGCACAAAATTGTTGTTTTCTACTACTTGTCATCCTCAAACGGATGGACAAACTGAAGTTGTCAATAGAACTTTGGGAACACTTTTGCGTGCTATTCTTAAAAAGAACTTGGATTGACATTTCTATGGACTTTATTTTGGGGTTGCCTAGGACTAAGAAGGGGAGGGATTCTATTTTTGTTGTTGTTGATTGATTCTCTAAGATGGCACATTTTATAGCTTGTCATAAAATCCGATGATGCTTCAAACATGGCGGATTTGTTCTTTAGAGAAGTCGCTAGGTTGCATGGCATGCCTAGGGACTATTGTTTTTGGTCGCGATGTTAAATTCTTGAGTTACTTTTGGAAGACTTTATGGGCTAAACTTGGCACAAAATTGTTGTTTTCTACTACTTGTCATCCTCAAACGGATGGACAAACTGAAGTTGTCAATAGAACTTTGGGAACACTTTTGCGTGCTATTCTTAAAAAGAACTTGGATTGACATTTCTATTGACTTTATTTTGGGGTTGCCTAGGACTAAGAAGGGGAGGGATTCTATTTTTGTTGTTGTGGATAGATTCTCTAAGATGGCACATTTTATAGTTTGTCATAAAACCGATGATGCTTCAAACATTGCGGATTTGTTCTTTAGAGAAGTCGTTAGGTTGCATGGCATGCCTAGGACTATTGTTTCTGGTCGCGATGTTAAATTCTTGAGTTACTTTTGGAAGACATTATGGGCTAAACTTGGCACAAAATTGTTGTTTTCTACTACTTGTCATCCTCAAACGGATGGACAAACTGAAGTTGTCAATAGAACTTTGGGAACACTTTTGCGTGCTATTCTTAAAAAGATCTTGGATTGACATTTCTATGGACTTTATTTTGGGGTTGCCTAGGACTAAGAAGGGGAGGGATTCTGTTTTTCTTGTTGTGGATAGATTCTCTAAGATGACACATTTTATAGCTTGTCATAAAACCGATGATGCTTCAAACATTGCGGAATAGTTCTTTAGAGAAGTCGTTAGGTTGCATGGCATGCCTAGGACTATTGTTTCTGGTCGCGATGTTAAATTCTTGAGTTACTTTTGGAAGACTTTATGGGCTAAACTTGGCACAAAATTGTTGTTTTCTACTACTTGTCATCCTCAAACGGATGAACAAACTGAAGTTGTCAATAGAACTTTGGGAACACTTTTGCGTGCTATTCTTAAAAGGAACTTGGATTGACATTTCTATGGACTTTATTTTGGGGTTGCCTAGGACTAAGAAGGGGAGGGATTCTATTTTTGTTGTTGTGGATTGATTCTCTAAGATGGCACATTTTATAGCTTGTCATAAAATCCGATGATGCTTCAAACATGGCGGATTTGTTCTTTAGAGAAGTCGCTAGGTTGCATGGCATGCCTGGGACTATTGTTTCTGGTCGCGATGTTAAATTCTTGAGTTACTTTTGGAAGACTTTATGGGCTAAACTTGGCACAAAATTGTTGTTTTCTACTACTTGTCATTCTCAAACGGATGGACAAACTGAAGTTGTCAATAGAACTTTGGGAACACTTTTGCGTGCTATTCTTAAAAAGAACTTGGATTGACATTTCTATTGACTTTATTTTGGGGTTGCCTAGGACTAAGAAGGGGAGGGATTCTATTTTTGTTGTTGTGGATAGATTCTCTAAGATGGCACATTTTATAGTTTGTCATAAAACCGATGATGCTTCAAACATTGCGGATTTGTTCTTTAGAGAAGTCGTTAGGTTGCATGGCATGCCTAGGACTATTGTTTCTGGTCGCGATGTTAAATTCTTGAGTTACTTTTGGAAGACTTTATGGGCTAAACTTGGCACAAAATTGTTGTTTTCTACTACTTGTCATCCTCAAACGGATGGACAAACTGAAGTTGTCAATAGAACTTTGGGAACACTTTTGCGTGCTATTCTTAAAAAGAACTTGGATTGACATTTCTATGGACTTTATTTTGGGGTTGCCTAGGACTAAGAAGGGGAGGATTCTATTTTTGTTGTTGTGGATAGATTCTCTAAGATGGCACATTTTATAGCTTGTCATAAAACCGATGATGCTTCAAACATTGCGGATTTGTTCTTTAGAGAAGTCGTTAGGTTGCATGGCATGCCTAGGACTATTGTTTCTGGTCGCGATGTTAAATTCTTGAGTTACTTTTGGAAGACTTTATGGGCTAAACTTGGCACAAAATTGTTGTTTTCTACTACTTGTCATCCTCAAACGGATGGACAAACTGAAGTTGTCAATAGAACTTTGGGAACACTTTTGCGTGCTATTCTTAAAAAGAACTTGGATTGACATTTCTATGGACTTTATTTTGGGGTTGCCTAGGACTAAGAAGGGGAGGGATTCTATTTTTGTTGTTGTGGATAGATTCTCTAAGATGGCACATTTTATAGCTTGTCATAAAACCGATGATGCTTCAAGAATTGCGGATTTGTTCTTTAGATAAGTCGTTAGGTTGCATGGCAAGCCTAGGACTATTGTTTCTGATCGCGATGTTAAATTCTTGAGTTACTTGTGGAAGACTTTATGTACTAAACTTGGCACAAAATTGTTGTTTTCTACTACTTGTCATCCTCTAACGGATGGACAAACTGAAGTTGTCAATAGAACTTTGGGAACACTTTGGCGTGGTATTCTTAAAGAGAACTTGGATTGACATTTCTATGGACTTTATTTTGGGGTTGCCTAGGACTAAGAAGGGGAGATATTCTATTTTTGTTGTTCTGGATTGATTCTCTAAGATGGCACATTTTATAGCTTGTCATAAAATCCGATGATGCTTCAAACATGGCGGATTTGTTCTTTAGAGAAGTCGCTAGGTTGCATGACATGCCTAGGACTATTGTTTCTAATCGCGATGTTAAATTCTTGAGTTACTTTTGGTAGACTTTATGGGCTAAACTTGGCACAAAATTGTTGTTTTCTACTACTTGTCATCCTCAAACGGATGGACAAACTGAAGTTGTCAATAGAACTTTGGGAACACTTTTGCGTGCTATTCTTAAAAAGAACTTGGATTGACATTTCTATGGACTTTATTTTGGGGTTGCCTAGGACTAAGAAGGGGAGGGATTCTATTTTTGTTGTTGTGGATTAATGCTCTAAGATTGAACATTTTATAGCTTGTCATAAAATCGATCATGCTTCAAACATTGCGGATTTGTTCTTTAGAGAAGTCGTTAGGTTGCATGGCATGCCTAGGACTATTGTTTCTGGTCGCGATGTTAAATTCTTGAGTTACTTTTGGTGGACTTTATGGGCTAAACTTGGCACAAAATTGTTGTTTTCTACTACTTGTCATCCTCAAACGGATGGACAAACTGAAGTTGTCAATAGAACTTTGGGAACACTTTTGCGTGCTATTCTTAAAAAGAACTTGGATTGACATTTCTATTGACTTTATTTTGGGGTTGCCTAGGACTAAGAAGGGGAGGGATTCTATTTTTGTTGTTGTGGATAGATTCTCTAAGATGGCACATTTTATAGTTTGTCATAAAACCGATGATGCTTCAAACATTGCGGATTTGTTCTTTAGAGAAGTCGTTATGTTGCATGGCATGCCTAGGACTATTGTTTCTGGTCGCGATGTTAAATTCTTGAGTTACTTTTGGAAGACTTTATGGGCTAAACTTGGCACAAAATTGTTGTTTTCTACTACTTGTCATCCTCAAACGGATGGACAAACGGAAGTAGTCAATAGAACTTTGGGAACACTTTTGCGTGCTATTCTTAAAAAGAACTTGGATTGACATTTCTATGGACTTTATTTTGGGGTTGCCTAGGACTAAGAAGGAGAGGGATTCTATTTTGTTGTTGTGGATTGATTCTCCAAGATGGCACATTTTATAGCTTGTCATAAAACCGATGATGCTTGACTTTATGGGCTAAACTTGGCACAAAATTGTTGTTTTCTACTACTTGTCATCCTCAAACGGATGGACAAACAGAAGTTGTCAATAGAACTTTGGGAACACTTTTGCGTGCTATTCTTAAAAAGAACTTGGATTGACATTTCTATGGACTTTATTTTGGGGTTGCCTAGGACTAAGAAGGGGAGGGATTATATTTTTGTTGTTGTGGATTGATTCTCAAAGATGGCACATTTTATAGCTTGTCATAAAACCGTTGATGCTTCAAACATTGCGGATTTGTTCTTTAGAGAAGTCGTTAGGTTGCATGGCATGCCTATGACTATTGTTTCTGGTCGCGATGTTAAATTCTTGAGTTACTTTTGGAAGACTTTATGGGCTAAACTTGGGACAAAATTGTTGTTTTCTACTACTTGTCATCCTCAAACGGATGGACAAACTGAAGTTGCCAATAGATCTTTGGGAACACTTTTGCGTGCTATTCTTAAAAAGAACTTGGATTGACATTTCTATGGACTTTATTTTGGGGTTGCCTAGGACTAAGAAGGGGAGGGATTCTATTTTTGTTGTTGTGGATTGATTCTCCAAGATGGCACATTTTATAGCTTGTCATAAAACTGATGATGCTTTACTTTATGGGCTAAACTTGGCACAAAATTGTTGTTTTCTACTACTTGTCATCCTCAAACGGATGGACAAACTGAAGTTGTCAATAGAACTTTGGGAACACTTTTGCGTGCTATTCTTAAAAAGAACTTGGATTGACATTTCTATGGACTTTATTTTGGGGTTGCCTAGGACTAAGAAGGGGAGGGATTCTATTTTTGTTGTTGTGGATTGATTCTCTAAGATGGCACATTTTATAGCTTGTCATAAAATCCGATGATGCTTCAAACATGGCGGATTTGTTCTTTAGAGAAGTCGCTAGGTTGCATGGCATGCCTAGGACTATTGTTTCTAGTCGCGATGTTAAATTCTTGAGTTACTTTTGCAAGACTTTATGGGCTAAACTTGGCACAAAATTGTTGTTTTCTACTACTTGTCATCCTCAAACGGATGGACAAACTGAAGTTGTCAATAGAACTTTGGGAACACTTTTGCGTGCTATTCTTAAAAAGAACTTGGATTGACATTTCTATGGACTTTATTTTGGGGTTGCCTAGGACTAAGAAGGGGAGGGATTCTATTTTTGTTGTTGTGGATAGATTCTCTAAGATGGCACATTTTATAGTTTGTCATAAAACCGATGATGCTTCAAACATTGCGGATTTGTTCTTTAGAGAAGTCGTTAGGTTGCATGGCATGCCTAGGACTATTGTTTCTGGTCGCGATGTTAAAATCTTGAGTTACTTTTGGAAGACTTTATGGGCTAAACTTGGCACAAAATTGTTGTTTTCTACTACTTGTCATCCTTCTTGGGTATATTATAAGAAAAGTAAGGTGCGTTAAATTTGGACATCCATCTCTAGTATGAGGAATTGAGGGATAAGTCAAAATTCGGTTAAGTTGCTATTCACAAACGACGAATTTGGTAGACAAATTTATTTAGGATTGAGGAGAGGTAAGGACAGTAATATTTAACTTATCAGAGTAGCGCATCGAAAGCGTGGATTATAATGATTCTAGAATTAATAGTCTAAACTTTTTGTTTATCAAGGATAAGCGAATTTCAGGGACGAAATTTCTTTTAATGGGGAAGGGCATGCTTATCCACAGTCCAATTACGGGTTTACAATCCT
>NW_027330826.1:0-1523 GCF_022965805.1 Primulina eburnea
TTACAACTATTGAGCAAAGTTTAGCCCATAAAGTAATCCAAAATAGAATCCCTCCCCTTCTTAGTCCTAGGCAACCCCAAAATAAAGTCCATAGAAATGTCAATCCAAGTTCTTTTAAGAATAGCACGCAAAAGTGTTCCCAAAGTTCTATTACAACTTCAGTTTGTCCATCCGTTTGAGGATGACAAGTAGTAGATTACAACTATTGAGCAAAGTTTAGCCCATAAAGTAATCCAAAATAGAATCCCTCCCCTTCTTAGTCCTAGGCAACCCCAAAATAAAGTCCATAGAAATGTCAATCCAAGTTCTTTTAAGAATAGCACGCAAAAGTGTTCCCAAAGTTCTTTACAACTTCAGTTTGTCCATCCGTTTGAGGATGACAAGTAGTAGATTACAACTATTGTGCAAAGTTTAGCCCATAAAGTAATCCAAAATAGAATCCCTCCCCTTCTTAGTCCTAGGCAACCCCAAAATAAAGTCCATAGAAATGTCAATCCAAGTTCTTTTAAGAATAGCACGCAAAAGTGTTCCCAAAGTTCTATTACAACTTCAGTTTGTCCATCCGTTTGAGGATGACAAGTAGTAGATTACAACAATATTGTGCAAAGTTTAGCCCATAAAGTAATCCAAAAATAGAATCCCTCCCCTTCTTAGTCCTAGGCAACCCCAAAATAAAGCATAGAAATGTCAATCCAAGTTTTTTAAGAATAGCACGCAAAAGTGTTCCAAAGTTCTATTACAACTTCAGTTTGTCCATCGTTTGAGGATGACAAGTAGTAGATTACAACTATTGAGCAAAGTTTAGCCCATAAAGTAATCCAAAAATAGAATCCCTCCCCTTCTTAGTCCTAGGCAACCCCAAAATAAAGTCCATAGAAATGTCAATCCAAGTTCTTTTAAGAATAGCACGCAAAAGTGTTCCCAAAGTTCTATTACAACTTCAGTTTGTCCATCCGTTTGAGGATGACAAGTAGTAGATTACAACTATTGAGCAAAGTTTAGCCCATAAAGTAATCCAAAATAGAATCCCTCCCCTTCTTAGTCCTAGGCAACCCCAAAATAAAGTCCATAGAAATGTCAATCCAAGTTCTTTTAAGAATAGCACGCAAAGTGTTCCCAAAGTTCTATTACAACTTCAGTTTGTCCATCCGTTTGAGGATGACAAGTAGTAGATTACAACTATGTGCAAAGTTTAGCCCATAAAGTAATCCAAAATAGAATCCCTCCCCTTCTTAGTCCTAGGCAACCCCAAAATAAAGTCCATAGAAATGTCAATCCAAGTTTTTTAAGAATAGCACGCAAAGTGTTCCCAAAGTTCTATTACAACTTCAGTTTGTCCATCCGTTTGAGGATGACAAGTAGTAGATTACAACTTATTGTGCAAAGTTTAGCCCATAAAGTAATCCAAAATAGAATCCCTCCCCTTCTTAGTCCTAGGCAACCCCAAAATAAAGTCCATAGAAATGTCAATCCAAGTTCTTTTAAGAATAGCACGCAAAGTGTTCCAAAGTTCTATTTACAAC
>NW_027330827.1:0-44955 GCF_022965805.1 Primulina eburnea
GTATTCTTAAAAGAACTTGGAGTGACATTTCTATGGACTTTATTTTGGTGGTTGCCTAGGACTAAGAAGGGAGAGGGATTCTATTAGGATTACTTATCTGGGACAAACTTGACACATAAAGTAGTATCTACTCTTGTCTCTCAAAACAAGATGGACAAACTGAAGTTGTTCAATAGAACTTGGGAACTATGCGTGCTTTCTTAAAAGAACTTGGATTGACATTTTCTAGGACTTTATTTTGGGGTTGCCTAGGACTAAGAAGGGGAGGGATTCTATTTATGGATTACTTTATGGGCTAAACTTTGCACAGTAAAGTAGTAATCTACTACTTGTCATCCTCAAACGGATGGACAAACTGAAGTTGTCAATAGAACTTTGGGAACACTTAGCGTGCTATTCTTAAAAAGAACTTGGACTTGACATTTTCTATGGACTTTATTTTGGGGTTGCCTAGGACTAAGAAGGGGAGGGATTCTATTTTGGAATACTTTATGGCTAAACTTTGCACAATAAAGTGTTGTATCTACTACTTGTCATCCTCAAACGGATGGACAAACTGAAGTTGTAAATAGAACTTTGGGAACACTTTTGCGTGCTATTCTTAAAAGAACTTGGATTGACATTTCTATGGACTTTATTTTGGGGTTGCCTAGGACTAAGAAGGGGAGGGATTCTATTTATGGATTACTTTATGGGCTAAACTTTGCACAATAAGTTGTAATCTACTACTTGTCATCCTCAAACGGATGGACAAACTGAAGTTGTCAATAGAACTTTGGAACACTTTTGCGTGCTATTCTTAAAAGAACTTGGACTGACATTTCTATGGACTTTATTTTGGGGTTGCCTAGGACTAAGAAGGGGAGGGATTCTATTTTGGATTACTTTATGGGCTAAACTTTGCACAATAAAGTTGTAATCTACTACTTGTCATCCTCAAACGGATGGACAAACTGAAGTTGTCAATAGAACTTTGGGAACACTTTTGCGTGCTATTCTTAAAAAGAACTTGGACTGACATTTCTATGGACTTTATTTGGGGTTGCCTAGGACTAAGAAGGGGAGGCATTCTATTTATGGATTACTTTATGGGCTAAACTTTGCACAATAAAGTTGTAATCTACTACTTGTCATCCTCAAACGGATGGACAAACTGAAGTTGTAAATAGAACTTTGGGAACACTTTTGCGTGCTATTCTTAATAGAACTTGGACTTGACATTTCTATGGACTTTATTTTGGGGTAGCCTAGGACTAAGAAGGGGAGGGATTCTATTTATGGATTACTTTATGGGCTAAACTTGCACAATAAAGTTGTAATCTACTACTTGTCATCCTCAAACGGATGGACAAACTGAAGTTGTAAATAGAACTTTGGGAACACTTTGCGTGCTATTCTTAAAAGAACTTGGACTGACATTTCTATGGACTTTATTTTGGGGTTGCCTAGGACTAAGAAGGGGAGGGATTCTATTTATGGATTACTTTATGGGCTAAACTTTGCACAATAAAGTTGTAATCTACTACTTGTCATCCTCAAACGGATGGACAAACTGAAGTTGTCAATAGAACTTTGGGAACACTTTTGCGTGCTATTCTTAAAAGAACTTGGACTGACATTTCTATGGACTTTATTTTGGGGTTGCCTAGGACTAAGAAGGGGAGGGATTCTATTTATGGATTACTTTATGGGCTAAACTTTGCACAATAAAGTAGTAATCTACTACTTGTCATCCTCAAACGGATGGACAAACTGAAGTTGTCAATAGAACTTTGGGAACACTTTTGCGTGCTATTCTTAAAAAGAACTTGGACTGACATTTCTATGGACTTTATTTTGGGGTTGCCTAGGACTAAGAAGGGGAGGGATTCTATTTATGGATTACTTTATGGGCTAAACTTTGCACAATAAAGTTGTAATCTACTACTTGTCATCCTCAAACGGATGGACAAACTGAAGTTGTCAATAGAACTTTGGGAACACTTTTGCGTGCTATTCTTAAAAGAACTTGGACTGACATTTCTATGGACTTTATTTTGGGGTTGCCTAGGACTAAGAAGGGGAGGGATTCTATTTATGGATTACTTTATGGCTAAACTTTGCACAATAAAGTTGTAATCTACTACTTGTCATCCTCAAACGGATGGACAAACTGAAGTTGTCAATAGAACTTTGGGAACACTTTTGCGTGCTATTCTTAAAAGAACTTGGACTGACATTTCTATGGACTTTATTTTGGGGTTGCCTAGGACTAAGAAGGGGAGGGATTCTATTTATGGATTACTTTATGGGCTAAACTTTGCACAATAAAGTAGTAATCTACTACTTGTCATCCTCAAACGGATGGACAAACTGAAGTTGTCAATAGAACTTTGGGAACACTTTGCGTGCTATTCTTAAAAGAACTTGGACTGACATTTCTATGGACTTTATTTTGGGGTTGCCTAGGACTAAGAAGGGGAGGGATTCTATTTTGGATTACTTTATGGGCTAAACTTTGCACAATAAAGTTGTAATCTACTACTTGTCATCCTCAAACGGATGGACAAACTGAAGTTGTAAATAGAACTTTGGGAACACTTTTGCGTGCTATTCTTAAAAGAACTTGGACTGACATTTCTATGGACTTTATTTTGGGTTAGCCTAGGACTAAGAAGGGGAGGGATTCTATTTATGGATTACTTTATGGGCTAAACTTTGCACAATAAAGTTGTAATCTACTACTTGTCATCCTCAAACGGATGGACAAACTGAAGTTGTCAATAGAACTTTGGGAACACTTTTGCGTGCTATTCTTAAAAAGAACTTGGACTGACATTTCTATGGACTTTATTTTGGGGTTGCCTAGGACTAAGAAGGGGAGGGATTCTATTTATGGATTACTTTATGGGCTAAACTTTGCACAATAAAGTAGTAATCTACTACTTGTCATCCTCAAACGGATGGACAAACTGAAGTTGTCAATAGAACTTTGGGAACACTTTTGCGTGCTATTCTTAAAAGAACTTGGACTGACATTTCTATGGACTTTATTTTGGGGTTGCCTAGGACTAA
The DNA here is from genome assembly GCF_022965805.1 of Primulina eburnea. NCBI lineage: Eukaryota > Viridiplantae > Streptophyta > Magnoliopsida > Lamiales > Gesneriaceae > Primulina > Primulina eburnea. The sequence goes on from NW_027330827.1 coordinate 3,055, forward strand.
GAAGGGGAGGGATTCTATTTATGGATTACTTTATGGGCTAAACTTTGCACAATAAAGTTGTAATCTACTACTTGTCATCCTCAAACGGATGGACAAACTGAAGTTGTCAATAGAACTTTGGGAACACTTTTGCGTGCTATTCTTAAAAAGAACTTGGACTGACATTTCTATGGACTTTATTTTGGGGTTGCCTAGGACTAAGAAGGGGAGGGATTCTATTTATGGATTACTTTATGGGCTAAACTTTGCACAATAAAGTTGTAATCTACTACTTGTCATCCTCAAACGGATGGACAAACTGAAGTTGTCAATAGAACTTTGGGAACACTTTTGCGTGCTATTCTTAAAAAGAACTTGGACTGACATTTCTATGGACTTTATTTTGGGGTTGCCTAGGACTAAGAAGGGGAGGGATTCTATTTATGGATTACTTTATGGGCTAAACTTTGCACAATAAAGTTGTAATCTACTACTTGTCATCCTCAAACGGATGGACAAACTGAAGTTGTCAATAGAACTTTGGGAACACTTTTGCGTGCTATTCTTAAAAGAACTTGGACTGACATTTCTATGGACTTTATTTTGGGGTAGCCTAGGACTAAGAAGGGGAGGGATTCTATTTATGGATTACTTTATGGGCTAAACTTTGCACAATAAAGTTGTAATCTACTACTTGTCATCCTCAAACGGATGGACAAACTGAAGTTGTAAATAGAACTTTAGGAACACTTTTGCGTGCTATTCTTAAAAGAACTTGGACTGACATTTCTATGGACTTTATTTTGGGGTTGCCTAGGACTAAGAAGGGGAGGGATTCTATTTATGGATTACTTTATGGGCTAAACTTTGCACAATAAAGTAGTAATCTACTACTTGTCATCCTCAAACGGATGGACAAACTGAAGTTGTAAATAGAACTTTGGGAACACTTTTGCGTGCTATTCTTAAAAGAACTTGGATTGACATTTCTATGGACTTTATTTTGGGGTAGCCTAGGACTAAGAAGGGGAGGGATTCTATTTTTGGAATACTTTATGGGATAAACTTGGCACAAAATTGTTGTTTTCTACTACTTGTCATCCTCAAACGGATGGACAAACTGAAGTTGTAAATAGAACTTTGGAACACTTTTGCGTGCTATTCTTAAAAGAACTTGGACTGACATTTCTATGGACTTTATTTTGGGGTTGCCTAGGACTAAGAAGGGGAGGGATTCTATTTATGGATTACTTTATGGGCTAAACTTTGCACAATAAAGTTGTAATCTACTACTTGTCATCCTCAAACGGATGGACAAACTGAAGTTGTCAATAGAACTTTGGGAACACTTTTGCGTGCTATTCTTAAAAAGAACTTGGACTGACATTTCTATGGACTTTATTTTGGGGTTGCCTAGGACTAAGAAGGGGAGGGATTCTATTTATGGATTACTTTATGGGCTAAACTTTGCACAATAAAGTAGTAATCTACTACTTGTCATCCTCAAACGGATGGACAAACTGAAGTTGTCAATAGAACTTTGGGAACACTTTTGCGTGCTATTCTTAAAAAGAACTTGGACTGACATTTCTATGGACTTTATTTTGGGGTTGCCTAGGACTAAGAAGGGGAGGGATTCTATTTATGGATTACTTTATGGGCTAAACTTTGCACAATAAAGTTGTAATCTACTACTTGTCATCCTCAAACGGATGGACAAACTGAAGTTGTCAATAGAACTTTGGGAACACTTTTGCGTGCTATTCTTAAAAAGAACTTGGACTGACATTTCTATGGACTTTATTTTGGGGTAGCCTAGGACTAAGAAGGGGAGGGATTCTATTTTTGGAATACTTTATGGGCTAAACTTTGCACAATAAGTTGTAATCTACTACTTGTCATCCTCAAACGGATGGACAAACTGAAGTTGTAAATAGAACTTTGGGAACACTTTTGCGTGCTATTCTTAAAAGAACTTGGACTGACATTTCTATGGACTTTATTTTGGGGTTGCCTAGGACTAAGAAGGGGAGGGATTCTATTTATGGATTACTTTATGGGCTAAACTTTGCACAATAAAGTTGTAATCTACTACTTGTCATCCTCAAACGGATGGACAAACTGAAGTTGTCAATAGAACTTTGGGAACACTTTTGCGTGCTATTCTTAAAAGAACTTGGATTGACATTTCTATGGACTTTATTTTGGGGTAGCCTAGGACTAAGAAGGGGAGGGATTCTATTTTTGGAATACTTTATGGGCTAAACTTTGCACAATAATGTTGTTATCTACTACTTGTCATCCTCAAACGGATGGACAAACTGAAGTTGTAAATAGAACTTTGGGAACACTTTTGCGTGCTATTCTTAAAAGAACTTGGACTGACATTTCTATGGACTTTATTTTGGGGTTGCCTAGGACTAAGAAGGGGAGGGATTCTATTTATGGATTACTTTATGGGCTAAACTTTGCACAATAAAGTTGTAATCTACTACTTGTCATCCTCAAACGGATGGACAAACTGAAGTTGTCAATAGAACTTTGGGAACACTTTTGCGTGCTATTCTTAAAAGAACTTGGACTGACATTTCTATGGACTTTATTTTGGGGTTGCCTAGGACTAAGAAGGGGAGGGATTCTATTTATGGATTACTTTATGGGCTAAACTTTGCACAATAAAGTAGTAATCTACTACTTGTCATCCTCAAACGGATGGACAAACTGAAGTTGTCAATAGAACTTTGGGAACACTTTTGCGTGCTATTCTTAAAAGAACTTGGATTGACATTTCTATGGACTTTATTTTGGGGTAGCCTAGGACTAAGAAGGGGAGGGATTCTATTTATGGATTACTTTATGGGCTAAACTTTGCACAATAAAGTTGTAATCTACTACTTGTCATCCTCAAACGGATGGACAAACTGAAGTTGTAAATAGAACTTTGGGAACACTTTTGCGTGCTATTCTTAAAAGAACTTGGACTGACATTTCTATGGACTTTATTTTGGGGTTGCCTAGGACTAAGAAGGGGAGGGATTCTATTTATGGAATTACTTTATGGGCTAAACTTGGCACAATAAATGTTGTTATCTACTACTTGTCATCCTCAAACGGATGGACAAACTGAAGTTGTCAATAGAACTTTGGGAACACTTTTGCGTGCTATTCTTAAAAGAACTTGGACTGACATTTCTATGGACTTTATTTTGGGGTTGCCTAGGACTAAGAAGGGGAGGGATTCTATTTATGGATTACTTTATGGGCTAAACTTTGCACAATAAAGTTGTAATCTACTACTTGTCATCCTCAAACGGATGGACAAACTGAAGTTGTCAATAGAACTTTGGGAACACTTTTGCGTGCTATTCTTAAAAGAACTTGGACTGACATTTCTATGGACTTTATTTTGGGGTTGCCTAGGACTAAGAAGGGGAGGGATTCTATTTATGGATTACTTTATGGGCTAAACTTTGCACAATAAAGTTGTAATCTACTACTTGTCATCCTCAAACGGATGGACAAACTGAAGTTGTCAATAGAACTTTGGGAACACTTTTGCGTGCTATTCTTAAAAGAACTTGGACTGACATTTCTATGGACTTTATTTTGGGGTTGCCTAGGACTAAGAAGGGGAGGGATTCTATTTATGGATTACTTTATGGGCTAAACTTTGCACAATAAAGTTGTAATCTACTACTTGTCATCCTCAAACGGATGGACAAACTGAAGTTGTCAATAGAACTTTGGGAACACTTTTGCGTGCTATTCTTAAAAAGAACTTGGATTGACATTTCTATGGACTTTATTTTGGGGTTGCCTAGGACTAAGAAGGGGAGGGATTCTATTTATGGATTACTTTATGGGCTAAACTTTGCACAATAAAGTTGTAATCTACTACTTGTCATCCTCAAACGGATGGACAAACTGAAGTTGTCAATAGAACTTTGGGAACACTTTTGCGTGCTATTCTTAAAAGAACTTGGACTGACATTTCTATGGACTTTATTTTGGGGTAGCCTAGGACTAAGAAGGGGAGGGATTCTATTTTTGGAATTACTTTATGGGCTAAAACTTGGCACAATAATGTTGTTATCTACTACTTGTCATCCTCAAACGGATGGACAAACTGAAGTTGTAAATAGAACTTTGGGAACACTTTTGCGTGCTATTCTTAAAAGAACTTGGACTGACATTTCTATGGACTTTATTTTGGGGTTGCCTAGGACTAAGAAGGGGAGGGATTCTATTTATGGATTACTTTATGGGCTAAACTTTGCACAATAAAGTTAGTAATCTACTACTTGTCATCCTCAAACGGATGGACAAACTGAAGTTGTAAATAGAACTTTGGGAACACTTTTGCGTGCTATTCTTAAAAGAACTTGGACTGACATTTCTATGGACTTTATTTTGGGGTTGCCTAGGACTAAGAAGGGGAGGGATTCTATTTATGGATTACTTTATGGGCTAAACTTTGCACAATAAAGTTGTAATCTACTACTTGTCATCCTCAAACGGATGGACAAACTGAAGTTGTCAATAGAACTTTGGGAACACTTTTGCGTGCTATTCTTAAAAAGAACTTGGACTGACATTTCTATGGACTTTATTTTGGGGTAGCCTAGGACTAAGAAGGGGAGGGATTCTATTTATGGAATACTTTATGGGATAAACTTGGCACAATAATGTTGTTATCTACTACTTGTCATCCTCAAACGGATGGACAAACTGAAGTTGTAAATAGAACTTTGGGAACACTTTTGCGTGCTATTCTTAAAAGAACTTGGACTGACATTTCTATAGACTTTATTTTGGGGTTAGCCTAGGACTAAGAAGGGGAGGGATTCTATTTATGGATTACTTTATGGGCTAAACTTTGCACAATAAAGTTGTAATCTACTACTTGTCATCCTCAAACGGATGGACAAACTGAAGTTGTAAATAGAACTTTAGGAACACTTTTGCGTGCTATTCTTAAAAGAACTTGGAGTGACATTTCTATGGACTTTATTTTGGGGTTGCCTAGGACTAAGAAGGGGAGGGATTCTATTTATGGATTACTTTATGGGCTAAACTTTGCACAATAAAGTAGTAATCTACTACTTGTCATCCTCAAACGGATGGACAAACTGAAGTTGTCAATAGAACTTTGGGAACACTTTTGCGTGCTATTCTTAAAAAGAACTTGGATTGACATTTCTATGGACTTTATTTTGGGGTTGCCTAGGACTAAGAAGGGGAGGGATTCTATTTATGGATTACTTTATGGGCTAAACTTTGCACAATAAAGTTGTAATCTACTACTTGTCATCCTCAAACGGATGGACAAACTGAAGTTGTCAATAGAACTTTGGGAACACTTTTGCGTGCTATTCTTAAAAAGAACTTGGACTGACATTTCTATGGACTTTATTTTGGGGTTGCCTAGGACTAAGAAGGGGAGGGATTCTATTTATGGATTACTTTATGGGCTAAACTTTGCACAATAAAGTTGTAATCTACTACTTGTCATCCTCAAACGGATGGACAAACTGAAGTTGTCAATAGAACTTTGGGAACACTTTTGCGTGCTATTCTTAAAAGAACTTGGACTGACATTTCTATGGACTTTATTTTGGGGTTGCCTAGGACTAAGAAGGGGAGGGATTCTATTTATGGATTACTTTATGGGCTAAACTTTGCACAATAAAGTTGTAATCTACTACTTGTCATCCTCAAACGGATGGACAAACTGAAGTTGTCAATAGAACTTTGGGAACACTTTTGCGTGCTATTCTTAAAAAGAACTTGGACTGACATTTCTATGGACTTTATTTTGGGGTTGCCTAGGACTAAGAAGGGGAGGGATTCTATTTATGGATTACTTTATGGGCTAAACTTTGCACAATAAAGTAGTAATCTACTACTTGTCATCCTCAAACGGATGGACAAACTGAAGTTGTCAATAGAACTTTGGGAACACTTTTGCGTGCTATTCTTAAAAGAACTTGGATTGACATTTCTATGGACTTTATTTTGGGGTTGCCTAGGACTAAGAAGGGGAGGGATTCTATTTATGGATTACTTTATGGGCTAAACTTTGCACAATAAAGTTGTAATCTACTACTTGTCATCCTCAAACGGATGGACAAACTGAAGTTGTAAATAGAACTTTAGGAACACTTTTGCGTGCTATTCTTAAAAGAACTTGGACTGACATTTCTATGGACTTTATTTTGGGGTTGCCTAGGACTAAGAAGGGGAGGGATTCTATTTATGGATTACTTTATGGGCTAAACTTTGCACAATAAAGTAGTAATCTACTACTTGTCATCCTCAAACGGATGGACAAACTGAAGTTGTAAATAGAACTTTGGGAACACTTTTGCGTGCTATTCTTAAAAGAACTTGGATTGACATTTCTATGGACTTTATTTTGGGGTAGCCTAGGACTAAGAAGGGGAGGGATTCTATTTTTGGAATACTTTATGGGATAAACTTGGCACAAAATTGTTGTTTTCTACTACTTGTCATCCTCAAACGGATGGACAAACTGAAGTTGTCAATAGAACTTTGGGAACACTTTTGCGTGCTATTCTTAAAAGAACTTGGACTGACATTTCTATGGACTTTATTTTGGGGTTGCCTAGGACTAAGAAGGGGAGGGATTCTATTTATGGATTACTTTATGGGCTAAACTTTGCACAATAAAGTTGTAATCTACTACTTGTCATCCTCAAACGGATGGACAAACTGAAGTTGTCAATAGAACTTTGGGAACACTTTTGCGTGCTATTCTTAAAAAGAACTTGGACTGACATTTCTATGGACTTTATTTTGGGGTAGCCTAGGACTAAGAAGGGGAGGGATTCTATTTATGGATTACTTTATGGGCTAAACTTTGCACAATAAAGTAGTAATCTACTACTTGTCATCCTCAAACGGATGGACAAACTGAAGTTGTCAATAGAACTTTGGGAACACTTTTGCGTGCTATTCTTAAAAAGAACTTGGACTTGACATTTCTATGGACTTTATTTTGGGGTTGCCTAGGACTAAGAAGGAGAGGGATTCTATTTATGGATTACTTTATGGGCTAAACTTTGCACAATAAAGTTGTAATCTACTACTTGTCATCCTCAAACGGATGGACAAACTGAAGTTGTCAATAGAACTTTGGGAACACTTTTGTGTGCTATTCTTAAAAAGAACTTGGACTGACATTTATATAGACTTTATTTTGGGGTAGCCTAGGACTAAGAAGGGGAGGGATTCTATTTTTTGAATACTTTATGGGCTAAACTTTGCACAATAAAGTTGTAATCTACTACTTGTCATCCTCAAACGGATGGACAAACTGAAGTTGTAAATAGAACTTTAGGAACAGTTTTGCGTGCTATTCTTAAAAGAACTTGGAGTGACATTTCTATGGACTTTATTTTGGGGTTGCCTAGGACTAAGAAGGGGAGGTATTCTATTTATGGATTACTTTATGGGCTAAACTTTGCACAATAAAGTAGTAATCTACTACTTGTCATCCTCAAACGGATGGACAAACTGAAGTTGTCAATAGAACTTTGGGAACACTTTTGCGTGCTATTCTTAAAAGAACTTGGATTGACATTTCTATGGACTTTATTTTGGGGTAGCCTAGGACTAAGAAGGGGAGGGATTCTATTTTTGGAATACTTTATGGGATAAACTTGGCACAAAATTGTTGTTTTCTACTACTTGTCATCCTCAAACGGATGGACAAACTAAAGTTGTAAATAGAACTTTGGGAACACTTTTACGTGCTATTCTTAAAAGAACTTGGACTGACATTTCTATAGACTTTATTTTGGAGTTTCCTAGGACTAAGAAGGGGAGACATTCTATTTTGGATTACTTTATGGGCTAAACTTTGCACAATAAAGTTGTAATCTACTACTTGTCATCCTCGAACGGATGGACAAACTGAAGTTGTCAATAGAACTTTGGGAACACTTTTGCGTGCTTTTCTTAAAAGAACTTGGACTGACATTTCTATGGACTTTATTTTGGGGTTGCCTAGGACTAAGAAGGGGAGGGATTCTATTTATGGATTACTTTATGTGCTAAACTTTGCACAATAAAGTAGTAATCTACTACTTGTCATCCTCAAACGGATGGACAAACTGAAGTTGTCAATAGAACTTTGGGAACACTTCTGCGTGCTATTCTTAAAAAGAACTTGGATTGACATTTCTATGGACTTTATTTTGGGGTTGCCTAGGACTAAGAAGGGGAGGGATTCTATTTATGGATTACTTTATGGGCTAAACTTTGCACAATAAAGTTGTAATCTACTACTTGTCATCCTCAAACGGATGGACAAACTGAAGTTGTCAATAGAACTTTGGAACACTTTTGCGTGCTATTCTTAAAAGAACTTGGACTGACATTTCTATGGACTTTATTTTGGGGTTGCCTAGGACTAAGAAGGGGAGGGATTCTATTTATGGATTACTTTATGGGCTAAACTTTGCACAATAAAGTTGTAATCTACTACTTGTCATCCTCAAACGGATGGACAAACTGAAGTTGTCAATAGAACTTTGGGAACACTTTTGCGTGCTATTCTTAAAAAGAACTTGGACTGACATTTCTATGGACTTTATTTTGGGGTTGCCTAGGACTAAGAAGGGAAGGGATTCTATTTATGGATTACTTTATGTGCTAAACTTTGCACTAATAAAGTAGTAATCTACTACTTGTCATCCTCAAACGGATGGACAAACTGAAGTTGTCAATAGAACTTTGGGAACACTTTTGCGTGCTATTCTTAAAAAGAACTTGGATTGACATTTCTATGGACTTTATTTTGGGGTTGCCTAGGACTAAGAAGGGGAGGGATTCTATTTATGGATTACTTTATGGGCTAAACTTTGCACAATAAAGTAGTAATCTACTACTTGTCATCCTCAAACGGATGGACAAACTGAAGTTGTAAATAGAACTTTAGGAACACTTTTGCGTGCTATTCTTAAAAGAACTTGGACTGACATTTCTATGGACTTTATTTTGGGGTTGCCTAGGACTAAGAAGGGGAGGGATTCTATTTATAGATTACTTTATGGGCTAAACTTTGCACAATAAAGTAGTAATCTACTACTTGTCATCCTCAAACGGATGGATAAACTGAAGTTGTAAATAGAACTTTGGGAACACTTTTGCGTGCTATTCTTAAAAGAACTTGGATTGACATTTCTATGGACTTTATTTTGGGGTAGCCTAGGACTAAGAAGGGGAGGGATTCTATTTTTGGAATACTTTATGGGATAAACTTGGCACAAAATTGTTGTTTTCTACTACTTGTAATCCTCAAACGGATGGACAAACTGAAGTTGTCAATAGGAACTTTGCGAACACTTTTGCGTGCTATTCTTAAAAGAACTTGGACTGACATTTCTATGGACTTTATTTTGGGGTTGCCTAGGACTAAGAAGGGGAGGGATTCTATTTATGGATTACTTTATGGGCTAAACTTTGCACAATAAAGTTGTAATCTACTACTTGTCATCCTCAAACGGATGGACAAACTGAAGTTGTCAATAGAACTTTGGGAACACTTTTGCGTGCTATTTCTAAAAAGAACTTGGACTGACATTTCTATGGACTTTATTTTGGGGTAGCCTAGGACTAAGAAGGGGAGGGATTCTATTTATGGATTACTTTATGGGCTAAACTTTGCACAATAAAGTAGTAATCTACTACTTGTCATCCTCAAACGGATGGACAATCTGAAGTTGTCAATAGAACTTTGGGAACACTTTTGCGTGCTATTCTTAAAAAGAACTTGGACTTACATTTCTATGGACTTTATTTTGGGGTTGCCTAGGACTAAGAAGGAGAGGGATTCTATTTATGGATTACTTTATGGGCTAAACTTTGCACAATAAAGTTGTAATCTACTACTTGTCATCCTCAAACGGATGGACAAACTGAAGTTTTCAATAGAACTTTTGGAACACTTTTGTGTGCTATTCTTAAAAAGAACTTGGACTGACATTTATATAGACTTTATTTTGGGGTAGCCTAGGACTAAGAAGGGGAGGGATTCTATTTTTTGAATACTTTATGGGCTAAACTTTGCACAATAAAGTTGTAATCTACTACTTGTCATCCTCAAACGGATGGACAAACTGAAGTTGTAAATAGAACTTTAGGAACAGTTTTGCGTGCTATTCTTAAAAGAACTTGGAGTGACATTTCTATGGACTTTATTTTGGGGTTGCCTAGGACTAAGAAGGGGAGGTATTCTATTTATGGATTACTTTATGGGCTAAACTTTGCACAATAAAGTAGTAATCTACTACTTGTCATCCTCAAACGGATGGACAAACTGAAGTTGTCAATAGAACTTTGGGAACACTTTTGCGTGCTATTCTTAAAAGAACTTGGATTGACATTTCTATGGACTTTATTTTGGGGTAGCCTAGGACTAAGAAGGGGAGGGATTCTATTTTTGGAATACTTTATGGGATAAACTTGGCACAAAATTGTTGTTTTCTACTACTTGTCATCCTCAAACGGATGGACAAACTAAAGTTGTAAATAGAACTTTGGGAACACTTTTACGTGCTATTCTTAAAAGAACTTGGACTGACATTTCTATAGACTTTATTTTGGAGTTTCCTAGGACTAAGAAGGGGAGACATTCTATTTTGGATTACTTTATGGGCTAAACTTTGCATAATAAAGTTGTAATCTACTACTTGTCATCCTCGAACGGATGGACAAACTGAAGTTGTCAATAGAACTTTGGGAACACTTTTGCGTGCTTTTCTTAAAAGAACTTGGACTGACATTTCTATGGACTTTATTTTGGGGTTGCCTAGGACTAAGAAGGGGAGGGATTCTATTTATGGATTACTTTATGTGCTAAACTTTGCACAATAAAGTAGTAATCTACTACTTGTCATCCTCAAACGGATGGACAAACTGAAGTTGTCAATAGAACTTTGGGAACACTTCTGCGTGCTATTCTTAAAAAGAACTTGGATTGACATTTCTATGGACTTTATTTTGGGGTTGCCTAGGACTAAGAAGGGGAGGGATTCTTTTTATGGATTACTTTATGGGCTAAACTTTGCACAATAAAGTTGTAATCTACTACTTGTCATCCTCAAACGGATGGACAAACTGAAGTTGTCAATAGAACTTTGGGAACACTTTTGTGTGCATTTCTTAAAAAGAACTTGGACTGACATTTCTATGGACTTTATTTTGGGCTAGCCTAGGACTAAGAAGGGGAGGGATTCTATTTATGGATTACTTTATGGGCTAAACTTTGCACAATAAAGTAGTAATCTACTACTTGTAATCCTCAAACGGATGGACAAACTGAAGTTGTCAATAGAACTTTGCGAACACTTTTGCGTGTTATTATTAAAAGAACTTGGATTGACATTTCTATGGACTTTATTTTGGAGTAGCCTAGGACTAAGAAGGGGAGGCATTCTATTTTTGAATTACTTTATGGGAAAAACTTGGCACAAAATTGTTGTTTTCTACTACTTGTCATCCTCAAACGGATGGACAAACTGAAGTTGTAAATAGAACTTTGGGAACACTTTTGCGTGCTATTCTGAAAAGAACTTGGACTGACATTAATATGGACTTTATTTTGGGGTTGCCTAGGACTAAGAAGGGGAGGGATTCTATTTATGGATTACTTTATGGGCTAAACTTTGCACAATAAAGTTGTAATCTACTACTTGTCATCCTCAAACGGATGGACAATCTGAAGTTGTCAATAGAACTTTGGGAACACTTTTGCGTGCTATTCTTAAAAAGAACTTGGACTGACATTTCTATGGACTTTATTTTGGGGTTGCCTAGGACTAAGAAGGGGAGGGATTCTATTTATGGATTACTTTATGGGCTAAACTTTGCACAATAAAGTTGTAATCTACTACTTGTCATCCACAAACGGATGGACAAACTGAAGTTGTCAATAGAACTTTGGGAACACTTTTGCGTGGTATTCTTAAAAAGAACTTGGACTGACATTTCTATGGACTTTATTTTGGGGTTGCCTAGGACTAAGAAGGGGAGGGATTCTATTTATGGATTACTTTATGTGCTAAACTTTACACAATAAAGTAGTAATCTACTACTTGTCATCCTCAAACAGATGGATAAACTGAAGTTGTCAATAGAACTTTGGGAACACTTCTGCGTGCTATTCTTAAAAAGAACTTGGATTGACATTTCTAGGACTTTATTTTGGGGTTGCCTAGGACTAAGAAGGGGAGAGATTCTATTTATGGATTACTTTATGGGCTAAACTTTGCACAATAAAGTTGTAATCTACTACTTGTCATCCTCAAACGGATGGACAAACTGAAGTTGTCAATAGAACTTTGGGAACAATTTTGCGTGCATTTCTTAAAAAGAACTTGGACTGACATTTCTATGGACTTTATTTTGGGGTTGCCTAGGACTAAGAAGGGGAGGGATTCTGATGTGAATCTAGCCAGCCACTATGCGTTCCAAGAACCAATCCCGAGAGGACGCTTGAAGATGTTGAATGTTGCCCTTCATCCAACCAATGAAAGCTTGGAAACAAGACTCGAAGGGTTCGGGTTGCATCACAATCAAGTAGAAGCTGACCGAGTCTACACGGACGTGTACACGGACCTGTACACGGGGTCCGTGTCTCATACATTCGAGATTGAGATTTACAGAGCCTACACGGACCCGAGCACGGAGGCATACACGGGGTCCGTGTCCTTTACGACTTGGAGAGAATATTTTTCTTAAATTAGAGTTTTAATTATTTTGGTTAGAGTTTTAATTATTTTGGCAAGTAGATTTGATATCTTTAAATATGCAATTTCTAGGTTTAGATTTTCCTTTATCTATATATATGCTAGAAGACCATGTAAACTTTCAACTTTTGTTCATTATTGATTTGATATCAAATTGTGAGATTTTCTCTCCAATACACTTAGGTGTTTTTCAAAAATCAAACTTATCAAAAGATTTATCTTTTGTGGCGTTTGTCGATTGTTCTTCACTCGGGTTGTCAAAGACAAGTTCTTTGAAGGTTCGCTTGAATTTCGATTGTTTACCTTCGTTAATATTTGTTGCTAAATCATTCGTGATTTAGAGGTGAATATTACACAATTACTTGTCTCAAAGATCGGGAAAACAACAACGATTCTTTGTTCGCAATTGAATAGAGGGTGCGATTCAATTTTAATCGTGTTTGCTATTTATTCGTACAAAGATTCACGTCATTTGGTATCAGAGCTCAAGGTTTTTGATTCAAGTAAGAGTATCCATTCAATTCTTCGTAGGATTTTCAATACCGATTTTCGTGTTGCGATTTCTACGGATTTGTTGAAAAAAAAAATAAATAAAAAAAAATCGTGAATTACTGTTCATAGCCGGAATCACTATTCATCGGCGATACTATTCATCCGACGGTACTGTTCATCGCGGAGGAAACACTGTTCATCGCGGCGGAAACACTGTTCACAGGTTCGGATTTACTATTCATATCGGAGAGTACTGTTCTTCTGACGTACTGTTCATACCGGAAAATTACTATTCATCGGAAGTACTATTCATTGCCGTTGTTACTGTTCAGCTGCCGGAGTTACTATTCATCTTATCGGTACTGTTCACGGTACTGTAGCGTACTGTTCACCCGGAAAAAAAAATTTAAAAAAAAAAAAAAAAAAAAAAGAGAGCAATATGCTTGATAGTGAGTTTCAGTCTTTGTTTGAAGAATTTGGAAAAAGAATGGTGGAAAAATTTAAGCCTTTACATGAAAGGTTTGATAGGCTTGAGTGTAGCGTTAAAGAAAAGTATGGTCGAGTGTATGATATTGGAAGGATGAGTAAAGAGGAGAGACGTACGACGACACCAGCAAGGAGTTCAAAACGTGGATATCAAGGTACATCTAAAACTTCAAGAATTAGTACTTATGATATTCAATGTTTTTGGTGTCTAGAGTTTGGGCATGATATTAGTCATTGTCCAAATGAGGATGTGAAGGTATTGGATTCCACTTCCAACTTTGAAGCCAAACTTGTGGATGATTTGAATGTTGATGTTGAAACTCCAATTGTGTCTAATGCGGTTATTGAGTGTTATGCTGTGGAGGGTGAGTTGTTAGATGATATGCAAGTTGTTTCTTTTGCTCAACTGTCTACAAATGTAATATGTATTGATGAATCAATTTGTTATGATTTGAGAGAAAAAGAAAATGAGATGGCCGAAAAAAAGAGTGGTAAAAAGAGTGAGATGGTCATCGATGAAAATAAAGAATTGTGCGAAAAAGAGGCCGAAAAAACAAAAGAAGAAATTATATGTATGGCCCAAAAGAGTGAGGATGAGCATTTCTTTATTTTGAATAAGCCACTTCATGTACATCTGTGCAAAGTTGGTTTATTTTATTTTAATGAAATAGCCGGTTCCATCCCGAGCATTGTTAAACTCTACTTGCAGGATTGTGGAAATGACATAAAATGTGTTGATCTTCCTAGCTATCAAGAAAGACAAGATTTGAGGACAAATCTTTTTAAAGAAAGGGAGAATGATGTGAATCTAGCCAGCCACTATGCGTTCCAAGAACCAATCCCGAGAGGACGCTTGAAGATGTTGAATGTTGCCCTTCATCCAACCAATGAAAGCTTGGAAACAAGACTCGAAGGGTTCGGGTTGCATCACAATCAAGTAGAAGCTGACCGAGTCTACACGGACGTGTACACGGACCTGTACACGGGGTCCGTGTCTCATACATTCGAGATTGAGATTTACAGAGCCTACACGGACCCGAGCACGGAGGCATACACGGGGTCCGTGTCCTTTACGACTTGGAGAGAATATTTTTCTTAAATTAGAGTTTTAATTATTTTGGTTAGAGTTTTAATTATTTTGGCAAGTAGATTTGATATCTTTAAATATGCAATTTCTAGGTTTAGATTTTCCTTTATCTATATATATGCTAGAAGACCATGTAAACTTTCAACTTTTGTTCATTATTGATTTGATATCAAATTGTGAGATTTTCTCTCCAATACACTTAGGTGTTTTTCAAAAATCAAACTTATCAAAAGATTTATCTTTTGTGGCGTTTGTCGATTGTTCTTCACTCGGGTTGTCAAAGACAAGTTCTTTGAAGGTTCGCTTGAATTTCGATTGTTTACCTTCGTTAATATTTGTTGCTAAATCATTCGTGATTTAGAGGTGAATATTACACAATTACTTGTCTCAAAGATCGGGAAAACAACAACGATTCTTTGTTCGCAATTGAATAGAGGGTGCGATTCAATTTTAATCGTGTTTGCTATTTATTCGTACAAAGATTCACGTCATTTGGTATCAGAGCTCAAGGTTTTTGATTCAAGTAAGAGTATCCATTCAATTCTTCGTAGGATTTTCAATACCGATTTTCGTGTTGCGATTTCTACGGATTTGTTGAAAAAAAAAATAAATAAAAAAAAATCGTGAATTACTGTTCATAGCCGGAATCACTATTCATCGGCGATACTATTCATCCGACGGTACTGTTCATCGCGGAGGAAACACTGTTCATCGCGGCGGAAACACTGTTCACAGGTTCGGATTTACTATTCATATCGGAGAGTACTGTTCTTCTGACGTACTGTTCATACCGGAAAATTACTATTCATCGGAAGTACTATTCATTGCCGTTGTTACTGTTCAGCTGCCGGAGTTACTATTCATCTTATCGGTACTGTTCACGGTACTGTAGCGTACTGTTCACCCGGAAAAAAAAATTTAAAAAAAAAAAAAAAAAAAAAGAGAGCAATATGCTTGATAGTGAGTTTCAGTCTTTGTTTGAAGAATTTGGAAAAAGAATGGTGGAAAAATTTAAGCCTTTACATGAAAGGTTTGATAGGCTTGAGTGTAGCGTTAAAGAAAAGTATGGTCGAGTGTATGATATTGGAAGGATGAGTAAAGAGGAGAGACGTACGACGACACCAGCAAGGAGTTCAAAACGTGGATATCAAGGTACATCTAAAACTTCAAGAATTAGTACTTATGATATTCAATGTTTTTGGTGTCTAGAGTTTGGGCATGATATTAGTCATTGTCCAAATGAGGATGTGAAGGTATTGGATTCCACTTCCAACTTTGAAGCCAAACTTGTGGATGATTTGAATGTTGATGTTGAAACTCCAATTGTGTCTAATGCGGTTATTGAGTGTTATGCTGTGGAGGGTGAGTTGTTAGATGATATGCAAGTTGTTTCTTTTGCTCAACTGTCTACAAATGTAATATGTATTGATGAATCAATTTGTTATGATTTGAGAGAAAAAGAAAATGAGATGGCCGAAAAAAAGAGTGGTAAAAAGAGTGAGATGGTCATCGATGAAAATAAAGAATTGTGCGAAAAAGAGGCCGAAAAAACAAAAGAAGAAATTATATGTATGGCCCAAAAGAGTGAGGATGAGCATTTCTTTATTTTGAATAAGCCACTTCATGTACATCTGTGCAAAGTTGGTTTATTTTATTTTAATGAAATAGCCGGTTCCATCCCGAGCATTGTTAAACTCTACTTGCAGGATTGTGGAAATGACATAAAATGTGTTGATCTTCCTAGCTATCAAGAAAGACAAGATTTGAGGACAAATCTTTTTAAAGAAAGGGAGAATGATGTGAATCTAGCCAGCCACTATGCGTTCCAAGAACCAATCCCGAGAGGACGCTTGAAGATGTTGAATGTTGCCCTTCATCCAACCAATGAAAGCTTGGAAACAAGACTCGAAGGGTTCGGGTTGCATCACAATCAAGTAGAAGCTGACCGAGTCTACACGGACGTGTACACGGACCTGTACACGGGGTCCGTGTCTCATACATTCGAGATTGAGATTTACAGAGCCTACACGGACCCGAGCACGGAGGCATACACGGGGTCCGTGTCCTTTACGACTTGGAGAGAATATTTTTCTTAAATTAGAGTTTTAATTATTTTGGTTAGAGTTTTAATTATTTTGGCAAGTAGATTTGATATCTTTAAATATGCAATTTCTAGGTTTAGATTTTCCTTTATCTATATATATGCTAGAAGACCATGTAAACTTTCAACTTTTGTTCATTATTGATTTGATATCAAATTGTGAGATTTTCTCTCCAATACACTTAGGTGTTTTTCAAAAATCAAACTTATCAAAAGATTTATCTTTTGTGGCGTTTGTCGATTGTTCTTCACTCGGGTTGTCAAAGACAAGTTCTTTGAAGGTTCGCTTGAATTTCGATTGTTTACCTTCGTTAATATTTGTTGCTAAATCATTCGTGATTTAGAGGTGAATATTACACAATTACTTGTCTCAAAGATCGGGAAAACAACAACGATTCTTTGTTCGCAATTGAATAGAGGGTGCGATTCAATTTTAATCGTGTTTGCTATTTATTCGTACAAAGATTCACGTCAGATTCTATTTTTGGAATACTTTATAGGAAAAACTTGGCACAAAATTGTTGTTTTCTACTACTTGTCATCCTCAAACGGATGGACAAACTGAAGTTGTAAATAGAACTTTATGAACACTTTTGCGTGCTATTCTTAAAAGAACTTGGAGTGACATATCTATGGACTTTATTTTGGGGTTGCCTAGGACTAAGAAGGGGATGGATTCTATTTATGGATTAATTTATGGGCTAAACTTTGCATAATAAAGTAGTAATCTACTACTTGTCATCCTCAAACGGATGGACAAACTGAAGTTGTAAATAGAACTTTAGTAACACTTTTGCGTGCTATTCTTAAAAGAACTTGGACTTACATTTCTATGGACTTTATTTTGGGGTTGCCTAGGACTAAGAAGGGGAGGGATTCTATTTATAGATTACTTTATGGGCTAAACTTTGCACAATAAAGTAGTAATCTACTACTTGTCATCCTCAAACGGATGGATAAACTGAAGTTGGAAATAGAACTTTGGGAACACTTTTGCGTGCTATTCTTAAAAGAACTTGGATTGACATTTCTATGGACTTTATTTTGGGGTAGCCTAGGACTAAGAAGGGGAGGGATTCTATTTTTGGAATACTTTATGGGATAAACTTGGCACAAAATTGTTGTTTTCTACTACTTGTCATCCTCAAACGGATGGACAAACTGAAGTTGTAAATAGAACTTTGGGAACACTTTTGCGTGCTATTCTTAAAAGAAATTGGACTGACATTTCTATAGACTTTATTTTGGAGTTGCCTAGGACTAAGAAGGGGAGGGATTCTATTTATGGATTACTTTATGGGCTAAACTTTGCACAATAAAGTTGTAATCTACTACTTGTCATCCTCAAACGGATGGACAAACTGAAGTTGTCAATAGAACTTTGAGAACACTTTTGCGTGCATTTCTTAAAAAGAACTTGGATTGACATTTCTATGGACTTTATTTTGGGGTAGCCTAGGACTAAGAAGGGGAGGGATTCTATTTATGGATTACTTTATGGGCTAAACTTTGCACAATAAAGTAGTAATCTACTACTTGTAATCCTCAAACGGATGGACAAACTGAAGTTGTTAATAGAACTTTGGGAACACTTTTGCGTGCTAGTATTAAAAGAACTTGGATTGACATTTCTATGGACTTTATTTTGGGGTAGCCTAGGACTAAGAAGGGGAGGGATTATATTTTTGGAATACTTTATGTGAAAAACTTGGCACAAAATTGTTGTTTTCTACTACTTGTCATCTTCAAACGGATGGACAAACTGAAGTTGTAAATAGAACTTTGGGAACACTTTTGCGTGCTATTCTGAAAAGAACTTGGACTGACATTAATATGGACTTTATTTTGGGGTTGCCTAGGACTAAGAAGGGGAGGGATTCTATTTATGGATTACTTTATGGGCTAAACTTTGCACAATAAAGTTGTAATCTACTACTTGTCATCCTCAAACGGATGGACAATCTAAAGTTGTCAATAGAACTTTGGGAACACTTTTGCGTGCTATTCTTAAAAAGAACTTGGACTTACATTTCTATGGACTTTATTTTGGGGTTGCCTAGGACTAAGAAGGAGAGGGATTCTATTTATGGATTACTTTATGGGCTAAACTTTGCACAATAAAGTTGTAATCTACTACTTGTCATCCTCAAACGGATGGACAAACTGAAGTTGTCAATAGAACTTTGGGAACACTTTTGTGTGCTATTCTTAAAAAGAACTTGGACTGACATTTATATAGACTTTATTTTGGGGTAGCCTAGGACTAAGAAGGGGAGGGATTCTATTTTTTGAATACTTTATGGGCTAAACTTTGCACAATAAAGTTGTAATTTACTACTTGTCATCCTCAAACTGATGGACAAACTGAAGTTGTAAATAGAACTTTAGGAACAATTTTGCGTGCTATTCTTAAAAGAACTTGGAGTGACATTTCTACGGACTTTATTTTGGGGTTGCCTAGGACTAAGAAGGGGAGGTATTCTATTTATGGATTACTTTATGGGCTAAACTCTGCACAATAAAGTAGTAATCTACTACTTGTCATCCTCAAACGGATGGACAAACTGAAGTTGTCAATAGAACTTTGGGAACACTTTTGCGTGCTATTCTTAAAAGAACTTGGATTGACATTTCCATGGACTTTATTTTGGGGTAGCCTAGGACTAAGAAGGGGAGGGATTCTATTTTTGGAATACTTTATGGGATAAACTTTGCACAATAAAGTTGTAATTTACTACTTGTCATCCTCAAACTGATGGACAAACTGAAGTTGTAAATATAACTTTAGGAACAATTTTGCGTGCTATTCTTAAAAGAACTTGGAGTGACATTTCTACGGACTTTATTTTGGGGTTGCCTAGGACTAAGAAGGGGAGGTATTCTATTTATGGATTACTTTATGGGCTAAACTTTGCACAATAAAGTTGTAATCTACTACTTGTCATCCTCAAACGGATGGACAAACTGAAGTTTTCAATAGAACTTTGGGAACACTTTTGTGTGCTATTCTTAAAAAGAACTTGGACTGACATTTATATAGACTTTATTTTGGGGTAGCCTAGGACTAAGAAGGGGAGGGATTCTATTTTTGAATACTTTATGGGCTAAACTTTGCACAATAAAGTTGTTATCTACTACTTGTCATCCTCAAACGGATGGACAAAACTGAAGTTGTAATAGAACTTTAGGAACACTTTTGCGTGTTATTCTTAAAAGAAATTGGACTGACATTTCTATGGACTTTATTTTGGGGTTGCCTAGGAACTAAGAAGGGGAGGGATTCTATTTTTGGAATAATTTATGGGAAAAACTTGGCACAAAATTGTTGTTTTCTACTACTTGTCATCTTCAAACGGATGGACAAACTGAAGTTGTAAATAGAACTTTGGGAACACTTTTGCGTGCTATTCTGAAAAGAACTTGGACTGACATTAATATGGACTTTATTTTGGGGTTGCCTAGGACTAAGAAGGGGAGGGATTCTATTTATGGATTACTTTATGGGCTAAACTTTGCACAATAAAGTTGTAATCTACTACTTGTCATCCTCAAACGGATGGACAATCTGAAGTTGTCAATAGAACTTTGGGAACACTTTTGCGTGCTATTCTTAAAAAGAACTTGAACTTACATTTCTATGGACTTTATTTTGGGGTTGCCTAGGACTAAGAAGTAGAGGGATTCTATTTATGGATTACTTTATGGGCTAAACTTTGCACAATAAAGTTGTAATCTACTACTTGTCATCCTCAAACGGATGGACAAACTGAAGTTGTCAATAGAACTTTGGGAACACTTTTGCGTGCTATTCTTAAAAGAACTTGGATTGACATTTCTATGGACTTTATTTTGGGGTAGCCTAGGACTAAGAAGGGGAGGGATTCTATTTTTGGAATACTTTATGGGATAAACTTGGCACAAAATTGTTGTTTTCTTCTACTTGTCATCCTCAAACGGATGGACAAACTAAAGTTGTAAATAGAACTTTGGGAACACTTTTACGTGCTATTCTTAAAAGAACTTGGACTGACATTTCTATAGACTTTATTTTGGAGTTTCCTAGGACTAAGAAGGGGAGACATTCTATTTTGGATTACTTTATGGGCTAAACTTTGCATAATAAAGTTGTAATCTACTACTTGTCATCCTCGAACGGATGGACAAACTGAAGTTGTCAATAGAACTTTGGGAACACTTTTGCGTGCTTTTCTTAAAAGAACTTGGACTGACATTTCTATGGACTTTATTTTGGGGTTGCCTAGGACTAAGAAGGGGAGGGATTCTATTTATGGATTACTTTATGTGCTAAACTTTGCACAATAAAGTAGTAATCTACTACTTGTCATCCTCAAACGGATGGACAAACTGAAGTTGTCAATAGAACTTTGGGAACACTTCTGCGTGCTATTCTTAAAAAGAACTTGGATTGACATTTCTATGGACTTTATTTTGGGGTTGCCTAGGACTAAGAAGGGGAGGGATTCTTTTTATGGATTACTTTATGGGCTAAACTTTGCACAATAAAGTTGTAATCTACTACTTGTCATCCTCAAACGGATGGACAAACTGAAGTTGTCAATAGAACTTTGGGAACACTTTTGCGTGCATTTCTTAAAAGAACTTGGACTGACATTTCTATGGACTTTATTTTGGGCTAGCCTAGGACTAAGAAGGGGAGGGATTCTATTTATGGATTACTTTATGGGCTAAACTTTGCACAATAAAGTAGTAATCTACTACTTGTAATCCTCAAACGGATGGACAAACTGAAGTTGTCAATAGAACTTTGCGAACACTTTTGCGTGTTATTATTAAAAGAACTTGGATTGACATTTCTATTGACTTTATTTTGGAGTAGCCTAGGACTAAGAAGGGGAGGCATTCTATTTTGAATTACTTTATGGGAAAAACTTGGCACAAAATTGTTGTTTTCTACTACTTGTCATCCTCAAACGGATGGACAAACTGAAGTTGTAAATAGAACTTTGGGAACACTTTTGCGTGCTATTCTTAAAAGAAATTGGACTGACATTTCTTTGGACTTTATTTTGGGGTTGCCTAGGACTAAGAAGGGGAGGGATTCTATTTTTGGAATACTTTATGGGAAAAACTTGGCACAAAATTGTTGTTTTCTACTACTTGTCATCTTCAAACGGATGGACAAACTGAAGTTGTAAATAGAACTTTGGGAACACTTTTGCGTGCTATTCTGAAAAGAACTTGGACTGACATTAATATGGACTTTATTTTGGGGTTGCCTAGGACTAAGAAGGGGAGGGATTCTATTTATGGATTACTTTATGGGCTAAACTTTGCACAATAAAGTTGTAATCTACTATTTGTCATCCTCAAACGGATGGACAATCTGAAGTTGTCAATAGAACTTTGGGAACACTTTTGCGTGCTATTCTTAAAAAGAACTTGGACTTACATTTCTATGGACTTTATTTTGGGGTTGCCTAGGACTAAGAAGGGGAGGGATTCTATTTATGGATTACTTTATGGGCTAAAATTTGCACAATAAAGTTGTAATCTACTACTTGTCATCCTCAAACGGATGGACAAACTGAAGTTGTCAATAGAACTTTGGGAACACTTTTGCGTGGTATTCTTAAAAAGAACTTGGACTGACATTTCTATGGACTTTATTTTGGGGTTGCCTAGGACTAAGAAGGGGAGGGATTCTATTTATGGATTACTTTATGTGCTAAACTTTACACAATAAAGTAGTAATCTACTACTTGTCATCCTCAAACAGATGGACAAACTGAAGTTGTCAATAGAACTTTGGGAACACTTCTGCGTGCTATTCTTAAAAAGAACTTGGATTGACATTTCTAGGACTTTATTTTGGGGTTGCCTAGGACTAAGAAGGGGAGGGATTCTATTTATGGATTACTTTATGGGCTAAACTTTGCACAATAAAGTTGTAATCTACTACTTGTCATCCTCAAACAGATGGACAAACTGAAGTTGTCAATAGAACTTTGGGAACAATTTTGCGTGCATTTCTTAAAAAGAACTTGGACTGACATTTCTATGGACTTTATTTTGGGGTAGCCTAGGACTAAGAAGGGGAGGGATTCTATTTTTGGAATACTTTATAGGAAAAACTTGGCACAAAATTGTTGTTTTCTACTACTTGTCATCCTCAAACGGATGGACAAACTGAAGTTGTAAATAGAACTTTAGGAACACTTTTGCGTGCTATTCTTAAAAGAACTTGGAGTGACATATCTATGGACTTTATTTTGGGGTTGCCTAGGACTAAGAAGGGGATGGATTCTATTTATGGATTAATTTATGGGCTAAACTTTGCATAATAAAGTAGTAATCTACTACTTGTCATCCTCAAACGGATGGACAAACTGAAGTTGTAAATAGAACTTTAGGAACACTTTTGCGTGCTATTCTTAAAAGAACTTGTACTGACATTTCTATGGACTTTATTTTGGGGTTGCCTAGGACTAAGAAGGGGAGGGATTCTATTTATGGATTACTTTATGGGCTAAACTTTGCACAATAAAGTTGTAATCTACTTCTTGTCATCCTCAAACGGATGGACAAACTGAAGTTGTCAATAGAACTTTGGGAACACTTTTGCGTGCTATTCTTAAAAAGAACTTGGACTGACATTTCTATGGACTTTATTTGAGGGGTTGCCTAGGACTAAGAAGGGGAGGGATTCTACTTATGGATTACTTTATGGGCTAAACTTTGCACAATAAAGTTGTAATCTACTACTTGTCATCCTCAAACGGATGGACAAACTGAAGTTGTCAATAGAACTTTGGGAAAACTTTTGCGTGCTATTCTTAAAAAGAACTTGGACTGACATTTCTATTGACTTTATTTTGGGGTAGCCTAGGACTAAGAAGGGGAGGGATTCTATTTTGGAATACTTTATGGGAAAAACTTGGCACAAAATTGTTGTATTCTACTACTTGTCATCCTCAAACGGATGGATAAACTGAAGTTGGAAATAGAACTTTGGGAACACTTTTGCGTGCTATTCTTAAAAGAACTTGGATTGACATTTCTATGGACTTTATTTTGGGGTAGCCTAGGACTAAGAAGGGGAGGGATTCTATTTTTGGAATACTTTATGGGATAAACTTGGCACAAAATTGTTGTTTCTACTACTTGTCATCCTCAAACGGATGGACAAACTGAAGTTGTAAATAGAACTTTGGGAACACTTTTGCGTGCTATTCTTAAAAGAACTTGGACTGACATTTCTATAGACTTTATTTTGGAGTTGCCTAGGACTAAGAAGGGGAGGGATTCTATTTATGGATTACTTTATGGGCTAAACTTTGCACAATAAAGTTGTAATCTACTACTTGTCATCCTCAAACGGATGGACAAACTGAAGTTGTCAATAGAACTTTGAGAACACTTTTGCGTGCATTTCTTAAAAAGAACTTGGATTGACATTTCTATGGACTTTATTTTGGGGTAGCCTAGGACTAAGAAGGGGAGGGATTCTATTTATGGATTACTTTATGGGCTAAACTTTGCACAATAAAGTAGTAATCTACTACTTGTAATCCTCAAACGGATGGACAAACTGAAGTTGTTAATAGAACTTTGGGAACACTTTTGCGTGCTAGTATTAAAAGAACTTGGATTGACATTTCTATGGACTTTATTTTGGGGTAGCCTAGGACTAAGAAGGGGAGGGATTCTATTTTGGAATACTTTATGTGAAAAACTTGGCACAAAATTGTTGTTTTCTACTACTTGTCATCTTCAAACGGATGGACAAACTGAAGTTGTAAATAGAACTTTGGGAACACTTTTGCGTGCTATTCTGAAAAGAACTTGGACTGACATTAATATGGACTTTATTTTGGGGTTGCCTAGGACTAAGAAGGGGAGGGATTCTATTTATGGATTACTTTATGGGCTAAACTTTGCACAATAAAGTTGTAATCTACTACTTGTCATCCTCAAACGGATGGACAATCTGAAGTTGTCAATAGAACTTTGGGAACACTTTTGCGTGCTATTCTTAAAAAGAACTTGGACTTACATTTCTATGGACTTTATTTTGGGGTTGCCTAGGACTAAGAAGGAGAGGGATTCTATTTATGGATTACTTTATGGGCTAAACTTTGCACAATAAAGTTGTAATCTACTACTTGTCATCCTCAAACGGATGGACAAACTGAAGTTGTCAATAGAACTTTGGGAACACTTTTGTGTGCTATTCTTAAAAAGAACTTGGACTGACATTTATATAGACTTTATTTTGGGGTAGCCTAGGACTAAGAAGGGGAGGGATTCTATTTTTGAATACTTTATGGGCTAAACTTTGCACAATAAAGTTGTAATCTACTACTTGTCATCCTCAAACTGATGGACAAACTGAAGTTGTAAATAGAACTTGAGGAACAATTTTGCGTGCTATTCTTAAAAGAACTTGGAGTGACATTTCTACTGGACTTTATTTTGGGGTTGCCTAGGACTAAGAAGGGGAGGTATTCTATTTATGGATTACTTTATGGGCTAAACTTTGCACAATAAAGTAGTAATCTACTACTTGTCATCCTCAAACGGATGGACAAACTGAAGTTGTCAATAGAACTTTGGGAACACTTTTGCGTGCTATTCTTAAAAGAACTTGGATTGACATTTCCTATGGACTTTATTTTGGGGTAGCCTAGGACTAAGAAGGGGAGGGATTCTATTTTTGGAATACTTTATGGGATAAACTTGGCACAAAATTGTTGTTTTCTACTACTTGTCATCCTCAAACGGATGGACAAACTAAAGTTGTAAATAGAACTTTGGGAACACTTTTACGTGCTATTCTTAAAAGAACTTGGACTGACATTTATATAGACTTTATTTTGGGGTAGCCTAGGACTAAGAAGGGGAGGGATTCTATTTTTGAATACTTTATCGGCTAAACTTTGCACAATAAAGTTGTAATCTACTACTTGTCATCCTCAAACGGATGGACAAACTGAAGTTGTAAATAGAACTTTAGGAACAGTTTTGCGTGCTATTCTTAAAAGAACTTGGAGTGACATTTCTATGGACTTTATTTTGGGGTTGCCTAGGACTAAGAAGGGGAGGGATTCTATTTATGGATTACTTTATGTGCTAAACTTTGCACAATAAAGTAGTAATCTACTACTTGTCATCCTCAAACGGATGGACTAACTGAAGTTGTCAATAGAACTTTGGGAACACTTCTGCGTGCTATTCTTAAAAAGAACTTGGATTGACATTTCTATGGACTTTATTTTGGGGTTGCCTAGGACTAAGAAGGGGAGGGATTCTATTTATGGATTACTTTATGTGCTAAACTTTGCACAATAAAGTAGTAATCTACTACTTGTCATCCTCAAACGGATGGACAAACTGAAGTTGTCAATAGAACTTTGGGAACACTTCTGCGTGCTATTCTTAAAAAGAACTTGGATTGACATTTCTATGGACTTTATTTTGGGGTTGCCTAGGACTAAGAAGGGGAGGGATTCTTTTTATGGATTACTTTATGGGCTAAACTTTGCACAATAAAGTTGTAATCTACTACTTGTCATCCTCAAACGGATGGACAAACTGAAGTTGTCAATAGAACTTTGCGAACACTTTTGCGTGTTATTATTAAAAGAACTTGGACTAACATTTCTATGGACTTTATTTTGGGGTTGCCTAGGACTAAGAAGGGGAGGGATTCTATTTATGGATTACTTTATTGGCTAAACTTTGCACAATAAAGTTGTAATCTACTACTTGTCATCCTCAAATGGATGGAAAAACTGAAGTTGTCAATAGAACTTTGGGAACACTTTTGCGTGCTATTCTTAAAAAGAACTTGAACTGACATTTCTATGGACTTTATTTTGGGGTTGCCTAGGACTAAGAAAGGGAAGGATTCTATTTATGGATTACTTTATGTGCTAAACTTTGCATAATAAAGTAGTAATCTACTACTTGTCATCCTCAAACGGATGGACAAACTGAAGTTGTCAATAGAACTTTGGGAACACTTCTGCGTGCTATTCTTAAAAAGAACTTGGATTGAAATTTCTATGGACTTTATTTTGGGGTTGCCTAGGACTAAGAAGGGGAGGGATTCTATTTATGGATTACTTTATGGGCTAAACTTTGCACAATAAAGTAGTAATCTACTACTTGTCATCCTCAAACGGATGGACAAACTGAAGTTGTAAATAGAACTTTAGTAACACTTTTGCGTGCTATTCTTAAAAGAACTTGGACTGACATTTCTAGGGACTTTATTTTGGGGTTGCCTAGGACTAAGAAGGGGAGGGATTCTATTTATAGATTACTTTATGGGCTAAACTTTGCACAATAAAGTAGTAATCTACTACTTGTCATCCTCAAACGGATGGATAAACTGAAGTTGTAAATAGAACTTTGGGAACACTTTTGCGTGCTATTCTTAAAAGAATTTGGATTGACATTTCTATGGACTTTATTTTGGGGTAGCCTAGGACTAAGAAGGGGAGGGATTCTATTTTTGGAATACTTTATGGGATAAACTTGGCACAAAATTGTTGTTTTCTACTACTTGTAATCCTCAAACGGATGGACAAACTGAAGTTGTCAATAGGACTTTGCGAACACTTTTGCGTGCTATTCTTAAAAGAACGTGGACTGAAATTTCTATGGACTTTATTTTGGGGTTGCCTAGGACTAAGAAGGGGAGGGATTCTATTTATGGATTACTTTATGGGCTAAACTTTGCACAATAAAGTTGTAATCTACTACTTGTCATCCTCAAACGGATGGACAAACTGAAGTTGTCAATAGAACTTTGGGAACACTTTTGCGTGCATTTCTAAAAAGAACTTGGACTGACATTTCTATGGACTTTATTTTGGGGTAGCCTAGGACTAAGAAGGGGAGGGATTCTATTTATGGATTACTTTATGGGCTAAACTTTGCACAATAAAGTAGTAATCTACTACTTGTAATCCTCAAACGGATGGACAAACTGAAGTTGTTAATAGAACTTTGGGAACACTTTTGCGTGCTAGTATTAAAAGAACTTGGATTGACATTTCTATGGACTTTATTTTGGGGTAGCCTAGGACTAAGAATGTCACACCCTTACTCTATACTTAGCATAATAACCATAATCAAAATAAGGTTTGAATGATATAACTATATTATGAAGCAATTTAAACAAGGGCATCCCTTTGAGGGTTTATAAAAATTTTGACATGATGTCCCTATATTTTGTATGAACCAAAACCTCAAGCAATACTATTCATACACACTTATAAACATATTCTCATACACATACATACTTTGTATCATCATACATACCATGGAACTTGTTTCAAACTGTAGTGACCCGTTCCAGAATCACCTACTAATCAAACTAAGCATGCAATTAACCTAATTAATTATAATCAGAGATAACAGCGGAAAACAAGGCCAACAACAATAGTTATACAACCCAATCGAAATCCAGAATACTCAAACTAACTGAAAGTATCTGATACAACCATATCGAATAAAAAGGAAATCACTAAAAAGATAAGCCAACCAGCTACTCAACGTCCTCCTCCTGCTCCTCCTGAGCCATCCAACCTGAGGCCTGCCCCGTGGGAATGGGGTGTCCAAGAATAAACAAAACCGAGGACGTGAGCGATAAGAACGCCCAGTACAAAAGTATGAGTATACAGACCTATATGAAATGCACATGCTATGATCATGATACCGGGTAGTCAAGAAACAGGAATCACAAAGGATCTCAAAATGCTCAGTCTAGAGGCGCCAAGTGGATAGTGCCGCGCGGTCCAACCTCTGGGTCACTGCATCCACTATAAGACAGACGTGGACCTAAAATGTCCCGGACCACCGAAGCCCTCCCGACCCGTCGGCCACTGTGTACTCTCGGTGTCCATGCGTCCACAAGACAGGGCTGAGCGGCCCCAGGATATAGCTTATCTCGAAAGAGATACAGCTCAACAGTAAAGGCTATCTCGAAGGAGATACGGCTCAACGTGAAATGCAATGTGCAGTAATAAACGTGACATAATAGCATGCATCAAATGACATATATCAATGCACCACATAATCATGCAACACATATATGAATGTATACTCAACCAGGATATCTCGGATAGTACTTTCGTACCTCTAACACAGCAATCCTAATCCACTGGAACAACCAGACAACAGGTCTAGAACAAGCCTACGCATCAAAAGCATATCCCAATCAATTCTACCATGCTCGACTAGCAAAACCAGTACTCCCTAGTACTACCAAAGGTTTAGGGTTTACCTTCGTCCGTCGACAGCCCTTTGATGTCGATTGCCTCGAAACTCCGGCGCTGCTATGCTACCAATCCCGGCAGCTCCCGGCTATCGCTCGAACAACAACTAGCCCTAGAAACCTTACAAATCTCTCAAATATAAGACTTACTCAAGAAATGAGAATACCAAAATGAGGAATTCCGAGCACTATTTATAGGCCATGTTCGGATCCTCCGAACCTCACTTCGGAACGTCCGAACGCTACGTGTCCATCGGCTCTTGACAGCTCATGTTCGGATCCACCGAACATACACTTCGGACCGTCCGAACGTGCATGAAAACTGACGTGTCGATCCACTCTTGACACCTATGATCGGATCCACCGAACCCACTTCGGATCGTCCGAACTCTTCGGTGCTTCCGAACCATCTTCGGACCTTCCGATCATGATTAATCACCATTAATCCGTTAATTACCCAATTCGGCATTCGGGCTACTACATTCTCCCCCCCTTAAAAGATTTCGTCCTCGAAATCAGGCTTAGAGGATGAACAAAACGAAATAACAACAACATTGTTATTACATCTCAATTGTTGTTGAATACAACTGATATCTCGATGACAATTGAAAAACACAAACATATACAAAGCATAACTCAAAAGAGCTCTGGATGCTCTGAACGCATACGACTCTCTAACTCCCAAGTGGCTTCTTCAGTGCCTCGACGCTGCCACTGCACTAAGACAAGAGGAATGATCTTATTCCGCAACACTTTATCTTTGCGATCTAGAATCTGAACTGGTCGCTCCACGTAAGACAAATCCGTATCAAGTTGAACTTCCGATGGATGTAAGATGTGAGACTCATCTGCTACATAACGTCTCAACAAGGATACGTGGAACACATCATGAATGCTTGATAGGTACGGCGGCAACGCAAGTCTGTAAGCTACATCTCCTACACATTCCAGAATCTCAAAAGGACCAATGAATCTCGGAGATAGCTTACCCTTGAGACCAAATCTCAAAATCCTGCGAAAAGGCGAAACTCGGAGAAACACTTTCTCACCTGGCTGAAAATAAAGAGGTCGACGCTTTGTGTTCGCATAACTAGCCTGTCGATCCTGAGCAGTCTTAATCCGCTTCTTGATTACTGCAACCTTATCTATAGCCTGCTGGACTAATTCCGGTCCCTCTACCTGTCGTTCCCCGACTTCATCCCAGAATAATGGAGTACGACAACGTCGCCCGTACAACGCCTCAAATGGTGCCATACCAATACTACGATGGTAGCTGTTGTTGTACGCGAACTCAATCAAAGGCAAATGATCCTGCCAAGCGGGTCCGAAATCCATAACACAGGCTCGCAACATATCCTCAAGCGTACGGATAGTCCTCTCTGATTGACCGTCAGTCTCCGGATGATAAGCAGTACTCAGACTCAGTGTAGTACCCAAAGCTGACTGGAAACTACCCCAAAACCGTGAGGTAAAACGAGGATCTCTGTCACTAACAATACTGACAGGCACTCCATGCAAACGTACAATCTCCTGAATGTACAATCGAGCCATACGATCGAAAGTGAAATCACGATTATACGGCAGAAAATGAGCAGACTTGGTGAGTCGATCCACCACTACCCAGATAGCATCGCTGTTCCTCGAAGATAATGGCAAATGAGTAATAAAATCCATCGTAATATGCTCCCACTTCCATTCTGGAATAGGTAAGTTCAATAATAATCCTCCCGGTCGACGGTGCTCTGCCTTAACCTGCTGGCAAACTAGACATTTGGAGACAAACTGATACACGCTGCGCTTCATCCCTTTCCACCAAAAACGAGTTCTCAAATCTTTATACATCTTATTGCTTCCTGGATGAATACTCAGCTTGCTTCGATGAGCATGAGACAAAATCTCTTCCCTCAAAGTGTCATCCTCTGGTACTACAACCCGATTAGATAAGCACAGAAGACCATTGGACTGATAATGGAAGCCGCTATCTCCACCCGCTAACCGAGCTAATCTCTGCGTCTTCAGATCAGACATCTGAGCATCTCGAATCCGAGTGAACAATTTGGGCTCAGATAAAATGGTAGCAACACGAATGCTCTCCATACCTTTCCGATGCTTGAAGTTAAACCCCAACGAGCAACTATCCTGGATGGCACTAGTCATAGCACAAGTCTGAAGTGCAGAGGCTCTCACCTTGCGACTCAGCGCATCAGCTGTGAGATTCGCAGAACCTGGATGGTACTTGATCTCGCAATCATAATCCTTCAGCAAATCCATCCAACGACGTTGCCTCATGTTCAACTCAGCCTGAGTGAACAGATATTTCAGACTCTTATGATCAGTAAAGATCTCAAACTGAACACCGTACAAATAATGACGCCAGATCTTCAGCGCAAACACAATAGCTGCCAATTCCAGGTCATGAGTGGGATACTTCTCCTCGTGAGGTTTCAGCTGTCTGGAAGCATAAGCAATCACATGACCATTTTGCGTCAACACACACCCTAAGCCTTGAGTGGAGGCATCGGTGTAAACACTGAAACCATCAGATCCTGACGGTAACGCCAAAACAGGTGCGGAAGTCAGAAGTCGACGAAGCTCTCTGAAACTATCTTCGCACTCGGATGACCACTCAAATGGAACATCCCTCCGAGTAAGTTGCGTCAAAGGTCTGGCTATCTGAGAGAAATTCACGATGAAGCGACGATAATACCCGGCCAGACCTAGAAAACTACGGATCTCAGCCACCGTCGTCGGACGTGACCAATTCAGCACCGCTTCAATCTTGCTGGGATCCACAGAAACTCCTTCCTTGGAAATCACATGACCAAGGAATACCACACGATCAATCCAGAACTCGCACTTACTCAGCTTAGCATACAATTGCTTCTCGCGAAGAATCTGCAACACAATCCTCAAGTGTTGGGCATGCTCTTCCACACTGTGGGAATAGATCAAGATGTCGTCAATGAAAACCACCACAAACTGATCCAGAAAATCTCGGAAGACTCGGTTCATCAGATCCATGAATACTGCTGGTGCATTCGTCAATCCGAATGGCATAACTAGAAACTCGTAATGCCCATAACGAGTACGAAATGCAGTCTTGGAAATATCATCATCTCTGACTCTCATCTGATGATAACCTGATCGCAAGTCGATCTTGGAGTAAACAGAAGTACCCTGAAGCTGATCGAACAAGTCATCAATACGGGGTAATGGGTACTTGTTCTTGATCGTCACACGATTCAGCTGACGATAATCAATGCACAGTCGCATCGATCCATCCTTCTTCTTGACAAACAAGACTGGAGCTCCCCAAGGCGAAACACTCGGGCGAATATAACCCTTATCAAGAAGATCCTGCAATTGCTGCTTCAGCTCTCTCATCTCTGACGGAGCCAGACGATAGGGGACACGAGAAATCGGTGCAGTCCCTGGCATTAACTCAATGCCAAACTCCACCTCTCTAACCGGAGGAAAACCAGGAATCTCATCTGGAAAAACATCAGGAAATTCACAAACCACTGGAATATCCTCTAGACCAACACTACCTGTGGAAGAATCGATTGCATAGATGAGGTAGCCTTCCCCGCCCGACTCTAAAGCACGACAGGCTTTCAGAGCAGATACCACTGGCATCGGAGGTCGCGCTCCCTCACCATAGAAAAACCAACTGGAGCTCTCAGTCGTAAACTGAACAAGCTTCTGGTAACAATCCACAGTAGCTCGGTAGGTAGTCAAAATGTCTATACCCAAAATACAATCAAAATCCTCCATCTCTAGGATCATAAGATTCGCAGTCAACTCGTTACCCTCAAAATCTAAGGGACAACCCATCACTAGACGCTTCGCTAACACCGAATGACCCATCGGAGTAGAAACAGAAAGAATGACGTCTAGAGAAACATAGGGTAACCTATGACGCTTAACAAATCGTGCAGAAATGAAGGAATGAGAGGCTCCTGTATCAATAAGAACAAAAGCAGGAATACCGCATAAATGAAAAGTACCTGCTATGACTCTCTCCGTCTCATCTGCAGCCTGATCCTGGTTCAGTGCAAAAACCTGACCTTGGGCACGAGGTCGAAGATTCGAACTACCCACTGCCTGACCCTGTCGCCTCTGCTGAACAGTCGTCTGAGATCCAGAACCAGATCCTGCTCCACCTCGCAGCTGAGGACAATTCTTCTTAATATGCCCCAACTCTCCGCACTGATAACAAGCTCCTGCGGCTACTCGGCATTGCTCCGATGGATGGTTCTTCCCACAATGCGCACAAGACTCCTTCTTCTTACCAAAACGGAAAACACCGCTAGATCGAGATCCAGATCCAGAAGAAGACGAACCAGATTTCTTGAACGACTGAGATCGAGGCCTCAAAGTACTCGGAGGTCTAGAAGAAAGAATAGCCCTACCACGCTGGAGACTGATCTCTGCCTGGCGACACCGGTTCACCAACCCATCATAAGAAGTAGGATTATCACAGACAGTGACTCGATCAAAGATCTCCTGATTAAGGCCCTGGAGGAAATGATCATACTTGGCCTCAGAACTGCCACTGATATGAGGAGCGAAGGGTAACAATTCAAAGAATTTCTGCTGATACTCATCAACAGACATACTCCCCTGCTTAAGGTTCAGGAGCTCAATCGTCTTGGCCTGGCGAAGGGCTGGAGGAAAGTACAGCTGCATGAACGCTGCACGG
Source organism: Primulina eburnea (assembly GCF_022965805.1). Classification (NCBI taxonomy): domain Eukaryota; kingdom Viridiplantae; phylum Streptophyta; class Magnoliopsida; order Lamiales; family Gesneriaceae; genus Primulina; species Primulina eburnea. The sequence goes on from NW_027330827.1 coordinate 36,940, forward strand.
AAATCGGCCCACGTCGCTCTACCCTGCGACTGAACTATCGGCGCAGAAGTCGATCGCCACCACCTGCGAGCACGGCCCTCGAGAAGAAAACTAAGGGTCTCCATCTTCTGCTCATCGGTGCACTGGAATGCGCGGAAACAACTCTCCATGCGCTCTAACCAATCCTCCGCATCATCGGGAGTCTCACCGCCAACTAAAGGCTTAGGCCCCATCTGCATGAAACGATGCATATCGAAACGCCTAGGACCATCCCGACGATGACGATGCTCACGATGTCGTCTAAGATCATCCTGGTCACCCCATCGACCTACACTCCCCTGACTACTCCCGTCATCAAAATGGTCAGCCATCGCTACAAGATAGAATAGGGAAAATGGTAAAATGGTCAACGAAATCCCAAAACAGAATCTATATCCCAAAATCCTACGCATGCTCTGATACCATAAATGTAGTGACCCGTTCCAGAATCACCTACTAATCAAACTAAGCATGCAATTAACCTAATTAATTATAATCAGAGATAACAGCGGAAAACAAGGCCAACAACAATAGTTATACAACCCAATCGAAATCCAGAATACTCAAACTAACTGAAAGTATCTGATACAACCATATCGAATAAAAAGGAAATCACTAAAAAGATAAGCCAACCAGCTACTCAACGTCCTCCTCCTGCTCCTCCTGAGCCATCCAACCTGAGGCCTGCCCCGTGGGAATGGGGTGTCCAAGAATAAACAAAACCGAGGACGTGAGCGATAAGAACGCCCAGTACAAAAGTATGAGTATACAGACCTATATGAAATGCACATGCTATGATCATGATACCGGGTAGTCAAGAAACAGGAATCACAAAGGATCTCAAAATGCTCAGTCTAGAGGCGCCAAGTGGATAGTGCCGCGCGGTCCAACCTCTGGGTCACTGCATCCACTATAAGACAGACGTGGACCTAAAATGTCCCGGACCACCGAAGCCCTCCCGACCCGTCGGCCACTGTGTACTCTCGGTGTCCATGCGTCCACAAGACAGGGCTGAGCGGCCCCAGGATATAGCTTATCTCGAAAGAGATACAGCTCAACAGTAAAGGCTATCTCGAAGGAGATACGGCTCAACGTGAAATGCAATGTGCAGTAATAAACGTGACATAATAGCATGCATCAAATGACATATATCAATGCACCACATAATCATGCAACACATATATGAATGTATACTCAACCAGGATATCTCGGATAGTACTTTCGTACCTCTAACACAGCAATCCTAATCCACTGGAACAACCAGACAACAGGTCTAGAACAAGCCTACGCATCAAAAGCATATCCCAATCAATTCTACCATGCTCGACTAGCAAAACCAGTACTCCCTAGTACTACCAAAGGTTTAGGGTTTACCTTCGTCCGTCGACAGCCCTTTGATGTCGATTGCCTCGAAACTCCGGCGCTGCTATGCTACCAATCCCGGCAGCTCCCGGCTATCGCTCGAACAACAACTAGCCCTAGAAACCTTACAAATCTCTCAAATATAAGACTTACTCAAGAAATGAGAATACCAAAATGAGGAATTCCGAGCACTATTTATAGGCCATGTTCGGATCCTCCGAACCTCACTTCGGAACGTCCGAACGCTACGTGTCCATCGGCTCTTGACAGCTCATGTTCGGATCCACCGAACATACACTTCGGACCGTCCGAACGTGCATGAAAACTGACGTGTCGATCCACTCTTGACACCTATGATCGGATCCACCGAACCCACTTCGGATCGTCCGAACTCTTCGGTGCTTCCGAACCATCTTCGGACCTTCCGATCATGATTAATCACCATTAATCCGTTAATTACCCAATTCGGCATTCGGGCTACTACACAAACCCTAACATTTCACTCATTATAATACATATGCGGAAGCTATACAATAAGAAGTCCCGGTTCTTGTCGAGGTGAGGCACGTCACAAGCATCCATTGGCGAACCGGCATCCTATGTCTCTTCACTACCTGATCCTGTAATACATGAGCTACGTGAGTTTATAAAACTCAATAAGTTGGCACCTATACGTATCAATATGCATCGAAGGAACATATATATCAAGTCGTGATCAACAATGAATCTTAAAAACATGTCATACCGTAGCGTATATTCAATTTCATTTTTGTACTTGAGCCTCATTAGTTGACCTGTACTACTGTGCTTGCTTTATTATATAGCTACTACTGTGTTGGACGTCAGGGAGCAACCTTTGGCAACCCCACGCCCCATGAACATATATTGGCCAATAGCTTTGGTGGACTTAAAACCACCCATGATGTCAACAAGCTCTATATCATGTAAAATCAGTCCTTTTTCTTTCAATGTTCATGTTCATGTTCATAACATAGCACCCATCATCAATATTCATGAGTTCCTTACATATTTAATACATAACAATGGAATATGGTGCTATGTTTCATCAATAAACATACTAACAATGTACATATATCAATAGACAATGAGAAGCATTTGAAATTCATAATATTACTCATGTATTACTTCAAGAACATGCCAACTTACTGTCCAAGCTTAAGAACACTGGTTTGAGACGGTGTTTCACGCTCCTATACTGTCAAATATACCAATAATTCAGTCACTATTGTATAAACTAGCTGAAAATCACTCCTATACATGTAGGATAACTAAAAAGGAAGAAAACTTACACCTATATGATGTTCTTGAGGTGGAGTACTAAGATCTATCTTCAAAATGATGAAGGAAATGAAGAAACAAGCTCTTTGGAGAAGTTTTCTAAATGTTTCCTTCGAGTTTTCTGTGAAAAAGGGGAAGAGGAGCTGATGGAATGGTTTAGAAACCCGTACTTATCTTCTTATATGTAAGGCGGCGCTCGGGCGGTAGTTTTCTACCGCTCGAGCGCGGAATGTTCTGTCCAAGAGGTAAAATTTTCGTGCACTGGCGCTCGGGCGGTCATTTTCTACCGCTCGAGCGCCATATGTTCTGTAAATTTCGTGAACCCTTAGTGTACCGGCGCTCGGGCGGTAGAATCTTACCGCTCGGGCGCCACCTGTGCTGCCTCTGCGCACTTACTCTTCAAAGATTGCTCCGGAAATGGTTCTTCCGCTCATAATCTGAAAAAATGGTAAACTACAAAGTTGTAGCCCTGTGTCTTGGCTTGAATCTCCCACTGGTTTCAGGTCATTTGGAGGTCTGAGTAAAAAGTTATGCCCATTCTCCTAACATGTGTCAGTGAAGGAATGACGGTATACACGACACACTTCGGGGCGCTTTTGGCTTGTCCTCCACAATGATTTGGACAAAACCCAAAACGTCAAAGTTGTAGCATTATATCTTAGCTTTCTAACGGTTAAGGCCTCACACAATTTGGATCAATATTCAAATCATTATGCTAAAACCCGTAAAAACTACCATATCTACACCTCATTTCCTACCAACTTCATAACACTATTTCTATGTACACATCTTACCATCACTATTTTGACATTTATTCATTCTCAATGCACCATAACAATATAAAAGTCATGTTCAATCTCAATATTGATACTTCAATCATCACGTGAAATCTAATAAGGTAATTAACTACAAAATAAACGACATAAACGTGTTATAATCCTTTGTACGAGTAACCGGGCATTACAATTCTCCCCTCCTTCAAAGAATTTCGTCCTCGAAATTTGACGTACCATATAGTTCGGGATATCTCTGTTGAATCTCGTCTTCTCGCTCCCAAGTTGCTTCTTCGATTGCATGATTTCGCCATAACAGTTTCACCAAAGGTATTTCCTTGCCTCGTAATACTTTTGATTTCTTATCGAGGATTTGGACTGGTCGTTCTTCATATGAGAGATTCGATGCAAGCTCCAATGGTTCGTAATGAAGAACGTGAGAAGGATTGGCCAAATACTTTCGTAGCAAGGAAACATGAAAAACGTTATGAACATTGGATAAGTTCGGTGGTAAAGCAACTCGGTAGGCCCTGTCTCCTATCCTTTCCAAGATTTCAAATGGACCGATATATCTTGGATTCAATTTTCCCTTCTTACCAAAACGCAAAATGCCCTTCAGTGGTGATATCTTTACAAATACATTGTCACCAACCTGAAATTCCAATCGACGACGTCGCACATCAGCATAGTTTTTCTGTCGACTCTGGGCAGTGTGCATTCTTTCTCTGATCTTGGTTACCAATTCAGCTGGTTGTTGTACCAATTCAGGGCCTATTAACTTTCGTTCTCCTACTTCATCCCAATGTACTGGAGATCGACATTTTCTACCATATAATGCAGTGTATGGTGCCATTCCAATGCTTGACTGATAGCTATTGTTATATGTAAACTCAGCCAACGGTAGTTTACTGTCCCAACTACCCGGGAAGTCAATAGTACATGCCCTCAACATATCTTCTAAGATCTGATTCACTCGTTCTGATTGTCCATCAGTTTGAGGGTGGAATGCTGTGCTGAATGACAATCGAGTTCCCATAGCATGATGCAAGCTTTTCCAAAATGCAGATGTAAATTTGGGATCTCTATCAGATACAATGGACACTGGGATGCCATGAAGCCTCACTATCTCCTTGATGTATTCTTCGGCATATTGATTCATCGTGTATGTGGTCTTCACCGGAAGAAAGTGAGCTGATTTTGTAAGTCGATCGACAATAACCCATATAGCATTGAATCCTCTTTGTGTTCTTGGCAAACCAAGGATGAAATCCATTGTGATATGTTCCCATTTCCACTCAGGAATGGGTAGCGGTTTCAGAAGTCCTGCTGGTCTTTGATGTTCAATCTTGACCTGTTGACAAGTTAGACATTGTGCAACAAATTGAGCAATGTCCTTTTTCATACCTGGCCACCAAAATAATGGTTTCAAATCCTGGTACATTTTCGTGCCTCCTGGATGGATCGAATAGGGAGTAGCATGAGCATCAATCAGAATTTCGTTCCTGATCGTTCCTTGTTTTGAGACACACAATCTACCCTGATATGTCCATATTCCAGTCTCATTCAACTCAAAGTTCGAATGTCCTTTATCCTCATCTCGCTGTCTCAATTGCTGGAATTCATTATCCGTATTTTGTTCGGCCTTGATCCTATCTGCTAGCGTTGGTCGAACCATGAGAGATGATAATTTGATTGCAGATCCCTTTGGAATAACATCAAGCTTCAAGTTCTGCAAATCCCATAAAATTTGTTCTTGTACTTGCATTGCAGCAATAGAACTGGACTTTCGACTTAACGCATCTGCAACAACATTGGCTTTGCCTGGATGATAATTAATAACACAATCGTAATCCTTCACCAATTCCAACCAACGTCGTTGTCTCATATTCAGTTCTTTTTGCGTGAATAAATATTTCAGACTCTTGTGGTCTGTATATATTTCACACCGTTCGCCATACAGATAATGTCGCCATATTTTCAACGCAAATACCACTGCTGCCAGTTCTAAGTCATGTGTGGGATAGTTCTTTTCATATTCCTTTAATTGTCTTGAGGCATAAGCAATCACCTTGCCGTGCTGCATTAAAACTGCTCCTAAACCTTGTTTCGAAGCATCACTGTATACCACAAAATCTCCTGGTCCTTCTGGTATAGCAAGGACTGGTGCTGATGTCAATTTTGCCTTTAACTCTTGAAAACTGCGATCACATGCTTCGTCCCATACAAATTTCACATTCTTTCGGGTTAAAGCAGTCAAAGGCAATGCTATCTTAGAAAATCCCGCTATAAACCGACGGTAATAACCAGCTAGCCCAAGGAAACTACGTACCTCGGTCACAGTGGTAGGTCGTAGCCAGTTATTAACAGCTTCAATCTTGCTTGGGTCCACTGATATGCCTTCTTTTGAGATAATATGGCCTAAGAATGATACTTGTTCAAGCCAAAATTCACATTTCTTCCATTTGGCATACAAATGTTTATCTTTCAAAGTTTGCAAAACTAATTGCAAATGTTCTCGATGCTCCTCTACAGTTCGTGAGTAGATGAGAATATCATCTATAAACACAATCACGAACTTGTCTAGAAATGGCTTGAAAATTCTATTCATTAAATCCATGAACGCAGCTGGTGCATTCGTTAATCCAAATGGCATTACAAGAAATTCATAATGCCCGTACCTGGTTCGGAAGGCAGTCTTAGAAATATCATCTGACTTCACTTTTAATTGGTGATAGCCTGATCGTAAATCAATCTTCGAAAAGATAGCAGCTCCTTGTAGTTGATCAAACAAATCATCAATTCTAGGGAGTGGATACTTATTTTTGATTGTCACTTTGTTCAACTCCCGATAATCAATGCATAGACGAAGGGTACCGTCTTTCTTTTTCACAAACAAAACAGGTGCACCCCACGGTGAAAAGCTCGGTCTAATAAACCCTTTATCAAGTAACTCTTGTAACTGTTCTTTTAATTCTTTCATTTCTGTAGGAGCTAATCGATAAGGAGCTTTTGAGATCGGATGAGTTCCTGCCACAACATCGATTACAAATTCGATCTCTCTATCTGGGGGTAAGCCTGTTACATCATCAGGAAATACTCCTGGAAATTCACAAACGACATCTGTATCTTTTAGTTCACGAACCGGTGGATCAATAACTAAAACAGATGCTAAATATCCTTGACACCCCTTCTGTAATAATTTACAAGCCTTCATACAAGAGATTATCCGAAGAGGTAAGGATATACCTGCACTTGCTACTGTGAATGGTTCAGCTCCTACTGGTGCAAACTTGATCATCTTCAGGCCACAGTCAATATTAACTCTGTACTTCGAGAGCCAATCCATTCCCAATATCACATCAAAATCGTTCATTTTCAAAACAATCAATTCAGCATACATCTGATGGCCTTGAACATATATTGGACATCCTCGCACAATCTGATCTGTCTGTAATTCTTGCCCGGAAGGTAAGGCTATGGCGATTTGTGTCTCTAGTGTACTTGCTGTAATGCCCAGTCTCTTTACAAATGATTCCGAAATAAAGGAATGTGTGGCTCCTGAATCTAGTAAAACAATAGCAGTAATACCAGAAATCAAGAACATACCGGTGATCATCGATGTATCCGCATCCACTTCTTCTTTGGTCATGGAGAAAAGGCGTCCCTGTACTTTCTCAGAACTTCCTGGACAATTCTTGGCGAGATGTCCTGGCTTTTTGCAACGATAACAGACATTAGAACCCTGCATACACTCTCCGCCATGGAGTTTGCCACATTTAGGACAAGGTGGCCTGTCCTGTTCTTTACGTGGAGGGGGACCCTTGCCACGGGGTTCCTCTGGTCTAGTACCCCTGCTATCAGTCTTTTTGCCTTGTCCTGTTCCTTGGCTCTTCTGAAAGTACTGTTGCCTTCGTTGTTGCCTGTCCCTGTCAATGTCATGTTCATCTTGTTCTGCCATAAGTGCTCTTTCTACTATCTCCCCATACGTAGCAACTTTCGACATTCGTACATCTCTTTTAATTTCCGAGCGAAGTCCTCGCATGAAATGTTCGCCCTTACTGGTGTCATCTTGTGCAATATATGGTACATATTGGACTCCGGCCTCAAATTGTTGTATGTATTCGGTCATTGCCATAGTTCCTTGCTTCAGGTTAAGGAAGTCGCTGGCTTTCTTAGCTCGTACGTCTTTACTGAAATATTTGTTGTAAAACACAGTTTTAAAAGTTCCCCATGTCAATGGTTCAACCGGTAATGCAACTCTTGCACTCTCCCACCATATTCTTGCATGCTTCGTTAACAAAAAGGTGGCACAAGTGACTTTATCAGCATCTTCCATATGAAGGTAGGAGAAGATGGACTCCAACGACTTAATCCACTCTTCTGCTACTGCTGGATCAGTGCTTCCCATGAACTCAGGAGGATTCAGACGTCGAAAACGATCATACACATCGGTTTGAACAGGCCCATGTCGGTGTACTATGGCTTGTGCTTGTGCCTGCTCATGTGTAGTCCGTTGCATCTCCAGTAGCTGCTGTATTTGTTCACCATGGACTTTGGCTTGTCG
>NW_027330828.1:0-16152 GCF_022965805.1 Primulina eburnea
TAATGTAAAATTTGCGAATAATAAGTTTAAATGATCAAGCAGGACCTTTTACATGTCACGCAGATGAATATTCAACTCAGACATATTTCGGAGTGAACAATGGGCCATGAGATCATTATATCACGTCCCCCACCGTACAAGATTATGCTTGGGGTACAAATATAACACAACAATATGATTTTACTTCAGAGGGTTGGGAAATTATATCACGGTTCCCTCAAAAGTTGATGTTGAATGGGGTGGAATAGAACACAACCATGAGATTTAAATTCACAGGTTCATAAAAAAAATAACACAAGGCTTTTCAATAGTTCTATTTGGGATGCAAATATTTCCGCCTCAATTATAGAACACATGCTTGAGGAAGAGGGTTTGTTTGAGGACAGTTCTCGTCATGTCATGATTAGCGACAATGAGTTGGATGCTTCATTGATTGATGGAAGAGATGATGAACATGTTGATAACACAAATGAAGTGAAACGTCTGCCCTTTTTATTACTTAAAAAGTACTAGAATTTTTTTTTATTATTAACACTCAATACACATTTTCCCCATGAAAATATTTTTATAAAATATTTTACCCCTTACAATAAAATACCAACCATCTAACATTTTGAAAATCAAGTGCAGTAGTCATAAAATGAAATCGTCAACTGTTTTACCAAACCTAATAAAAGCAATAAGTTTGAAAAGTATAGCCCGTACTAAATCTCTAAAATTCTCCCATAAAACATAAATAAATAGTCTTAAAAATCTTTAAAATAAATCATGAGTCATAAATCATAATGCGAAAAAAGTAGAAGCTCTGGTCCTCGGGTTGTGTGCGCCATCAGTCCAGTCAAATCATCCGTCAAGACCTCCCTCAACCTCACCTGCATCCATCACACCTAGTGAGTCTAAAGACTCAACACACCATAATCTTAATAACAAATAATACGTAATACAGTCAACATATAACAGTGAAAAATACTTGTACTTAAAATATCGTTTTCATGAAGATGCATAAACGTCAAACATGACCATTTTCATAAATATTTTCATGATGCATAAACTTTAAATAGAAACATTTTCATAATGATGCATGAAATTTAAGCATAAACATTTCCATGACATGCATCACATAAACCTTAACCTTTTTCCTTTTTCCTCAACATGACATAAAAATTTAACATGATCATGAACATTTTCCTTTTCCTTTTCTTTTTCCTTTGTTGAATTCAGATCGTTAATTGTGACTTTCCTCATCATGAGATAAACCTCAAGAGTCGATGGATCCATCTACATGTAACCACAGTACTTGGCGGCGAGGGACACTAGCAACACTCTCACCGGTCAACTGGGCCTTGGCGTATCCTTTTTCAAATAGAAATACGATCGTCGGGGTTCCTTCTGGGGCCTTTTCCCATAAATGGGCTCCCTCTGGGGCCTTTTCCCCTCACGATATTTCATTCTTACCGTTACCACAGTCCAGTCAAATCATTTGTCAAGACCTCTCTCAACCTCACCTGCATCCATGACACCTAGTGAGTCTAAAAGACTCAACACACCATAATCTTAATAACAAATAATACGTAATACAGTCAACATATAACAATGAAAAATACTTATACTTAAAATCGTTTTCATGAAGATGTATAAACTTCAAATATGACTATTTTCATAAATATTTTCATGATGCATAAACTTTAAATAGAAACATTTTCATAATGATGCATGAAATTTAAGCATAAACATTTCCATGACATGCATCACATAAACCTTAACCTTTTTCCTTTTTCCTCAACATGACATAAAAATTTAACATGATCATGAACATTTTCCTTTTCCTTTTCTTTTTCCTTTGTTGAATTCAGATCGTTAATTGTGACTTTCCTCATCATGACATGAACCTCAAGAGTCGATGGATCCATCTACATGTAACCACAGTACTGGGCGGCGGGGGACACCAGCAACACTCTATCCGGTCAATTGGGCCCTGGCATATCCTTTTTCGAATATAAATACGATCGTCGGGGTTCCCTCTAGGGACTTTTCCTATAAATGAGCTCCGTCTGGGGCCTTTTCCCCTCACGATATTCCATTCTTACCGTTACCACAAAAACCGTTACCACATAACTGTTACCACATATTCGTAATGATGGAAACACGATCGTCGGGCTCCCACTGGGACCGTCACCCTCACGAAATCTCCAACATCAATGAATTAGTCACAATTACTTCACTTCCTTCAACATTTACATTCTCATCACTTTATAAAAATCATGCATAACATAACATTTTTGTTTTTGAAACCAAGCATGCAACATGTCTTTTAAATGTCTTCCTTAATTCATAAAAATCACATGGACATTTAAAAATCATAATTTAATCATGAACATTTCATAAACATTCAAAAATAGTGATGATATCATAAAAATAGCATTTAGGGCACTGCCATGACTTTTAAAATTTTTTTGTGTAAAAAGACAGTTTTACCCATGGACTCGACATTTTACGAATTTGACTTTTTTCTTGATTTATTGACTCTAACATGTCCCAAATACTTATTTAAGTTTACATGAATTTTTTCATAATTTTATTTAGCTTAAATATTAAAACTTTTCATTTAGCTTTAATTAATTGTTTTGACGGTGTTTTAATCCCGAAAAAAATCCCAAACTTTAACATAAAATTCCTAAATTCATAATTTAGTCTTTTTATATTAATTTAGCCCTTATGAACCATGACTCGACCCCCGTGAGCCGTTTTTCCAAATTTTCTTAGTTTAAAACCCTAAATCGACACTTAACTTCGACGAGCCAACTTCTAATTTTCACGAGTTACCCCCAAACCATGTTGATCGAAAACTTGACCCACATCCTAAATTAACCCCTTAGACCACTAAGAAACCAACACAAACGAAAAAAACGAGCCCCCTACTCCTCTACCATAAGCTGGCCGAGAAACCTTGTTGGACAAGGACTCTTGATTTGCTTCCCAACCCTTACCAATGAGCCCAGCCCTTGAACCAACCACCCGAACACCCTCCTAGTACTCTAGTGCATCACCCTGACCCAGCCCTTGAACTCCAGACTGAGCCCCCAATTCCTGGAAGCAGCGCAAACCCTGCGCACTCCCTGGACTGCATCTCGGGTAGAGTCCTAGCATGGCTAGGATTGTATCCACAACCCCTAGTCGAGTCCTAGCTTGGCTAGGACCCTCTCTATGACCCATGACAGCCCCTGGCCGAGCCATAGCCCAAGCCAAGACCAAACCAACCCCCTGAACCCTGTACCCGATCACCCCAACCTTTTGACAGCAAGTTCACGGTTGCTTGTTCTTGTTCCTGCCAATTTTTTGGTGTTTAGGGTGAGTGTGTGTGGCTCTAAAACATGTATAACCCTTACCTGGTCCCAACCTATCATCATGGCAGCCCATAAATACGTACAAGGCATGAATTTGTGCATAAAATCGATAGGTCATAGCATGCACATGAGTAAATCCGAAAATTATGAAAAATATTTCATGTTCTTCATGCATATAATAATTCAAACATTAATATGATATGATGGATGAGAAAAAGGAGATGTATGGCGTGCCTTTGCGTTATATACGCACGAAAATCCGCTGACGACGAAGAACGAGCAAGAACCTTGACTTTGTTTCTACTTGAACCCTTCGAAAATTCTCCTTGAATGATATGTATGTGTGCCATGTGTGTGTAGGGTGGGGTGGGGAGAGTTTTCAGATTTTTTAAAGAGGTGGGTGGGGTGAATTGTTGTGGGGACCCGGACGCTAATCATCTTCTTAATCATCTTTGGGGTTTAATTATCAGTTAAGATAAACAGGGTCTAAAAATTTTCTTTTAAAATGCGGAAGGTAATGGAATCAATCTATTATACAAACTAGTATCATAATACAAATCTTGTATAACATGCCTCTAATTTAAAATTAGGGTCAACTACTACATTCAAGTAATAAAACCTATCTACATCCAAGTCCGTGATCACCACTCTAATCTCGATCTCTCCTCATCTTCTGGACCCTGATCCTGCCCCCACCTGTTGTCATCCACACATACAAAACAAGACAACAGCCGGATAACTCCGGTGAGATATAAATATCCCAGTATAAACAATGTATTAAATGCAATCATATAAGACATATAAAAGCATAAACAAACATCAAAACATGTATCTAATCTGACTACATGAATCAATGACTCGTGATCTAATCTTATCTTATCTCAAATCTAGGGATCCCAATCTAATTTAGACTTTGGTATGCTGTATCGAATGTGTCTGAGATAGACGTCGATCTACATCTGAAGCTCTTCGATACACCGTAAGTCTAGAGTCTTATCGGTTCTGAGAAAGACTCGGCGGTTCTGCCCTATCTAGGCTGTCTGCCCTAGACTCGGACTCTGACCCTGTTCTAAGTCAATAAATGCACATATCAATCTGATAATCTGCCAATATCAATGCAATAAAGTAAAGTATGTGATTTAGGGAAACTCAAGTCAAACCTAACTCGAGTTGTGCAATCCCGAATCAACATTTATTTATACCTTTGTCTTCCCGGTCTGACGAAGACGAAGTCTCGTATTCTGATCTGTCCATACCCAGTGTCCAGTTGTAGTCTGCGTTGATAGGAACACAGTACTGAAGTCGGATTCAAAATCGAACGGACGGATTTCTCACAAAAGGCGTAAGGATATTTCACTCTTTTTCAGAAATCTTTCTCGATTCTTTATCCTCGTTTCTGAAGAATTTTTCGAAGTATACATATATATATATATATATATATATATATATATATATACATATACATATACGATGCATGCAAGAAGGCAAGTGTCTCGTCTCGCCTATTCCACGTCTCGCGCTCGAGCGGTAAGAAAGTACCGCTCGGGCGCGACACTTTCTGTTCGGTGCGTGGCTCTTTATTCCATTGGCACTCGAGTGGTAAATCTTTACCGCTCGGGCGCCAGCCTTTCTGTCCGAATTCTTGTGATGCCTTGGCGCTCGGGCGGTGCTTTTCTACCGCTCGGGCGCCACATATTCTGCCCGAAATCTTGGCTCACAATGCAACAACGCCCGACTTCTCCTTTCACGTTTTATTTGGCTCCTGTGATATTTACTAATCACAATTCTGACCATTTAATCGTCATCTGATTACAGTAATTAAATCTCGGGCCTTACATTTCTCCCCCCTCTTAGATCTGAGTTCGTCCTCGAACTCGTAAATAATCAATTCAGACATATTAGCAGAAATGTATAATAGAGTTTAAATCAACTGTCATCTCACTGACTCCATTCTGAAATCTCGTTCTTGTATCAACTTCTGATTTCAAATCTGGAATAAGACTTCATGAAGTATATTATCATAATACTTCTCAAATTAACTCTAACAAAGTCAATCTGGCCATGTTGGTTATACAACATCCGTATAAACCACTCCATAATCTATAATAATTCAATACAGCCAACTATCATCAAATCTGTTGCTCTCGATCTAGGACATATTCAATCCTCGACTTCAAATACCAATCATCATCATCCGATGTTGGTTATAACATATGTTCATTCTGAACTATCTTCATTTTCTTTCGAATTTTCTTCAAAAGAACTAGAAATCTGTAGTATTCACTGTATACTGTCCTGACTGAAACTATCTCATTACCAATCTGGTAGGCTGATAGGTATTATCATGCAGTGATAATAAGTCATATCTCTTAGTGCTAACATCCAGCACTCTATACTTCTACCAAGATCTTCCAACATCTGGATAACATATACCCTGACTGTCTGTCAATATGCGAATAATCTGCAAAATAACTTATGGTATGATCTGCCATAATTGTAAACTTAATCAAAATCACAATTTGATATAGTCTACTTCTACATTCTAGTCACTCTGACTATGTTCTGACATCAATTGTGTCATTTAGTTCTGTTTGTACATCATCTTATACAAACTAATAGATATAGATTGAACAATCTGTCAATCATAATCATATTATATCACAATCTGGAACATATTGGGATAATCTCATTACGAAATTCATCGAAATATACTCCCCATGTCGAATCAGAAATATACTAAGTCTGTAATAAATCTTCTGATTTCTATCTTTCTGTCTTTTCTGTTAGCGATTCAGAATGTCAGTACAATTTCTGCCAACATTTCTTACAAATTCTGTCACGACTGATCTAATCTGTCTATACAAAACTGTCTGTTCGAATATCAACATTCTCAGTCACAAACATGACAACTGAAGTCACTACAGCGCATTTCTGACACTATCTGTAATTTCAGATTCAAATTATTCTATATAAACATTAGTTAATAAAAATTAAAGAAGAAATACCTACCTGGTATTCGGCTCTGCCTATCAATATCAATTTGTTATACAATACTGAAACATTCTGATATCACAAGCTAGTCAATTCATACAAAACACAAAATCACATATCTGTTTCTCTGACCGATACTCTGCTCTGATTATCGAAATACTGTTCTGACCACTCTGATCACGTTTCTGAACTGCTGAAATTCTCGAATTCATTTCTGATACAAGCTGAACTGTATATACTCTCAACGGTTCATAAAATCTGTATCAATACTGATTCAGAATAACAATAATCTATACTAATCTAGTAAATATATAGGATTGTAAGTTCTAACAATACTATCAATTCTGACAATCAATCAGATCTTCATGCCATTCTGATCAACTGCTATATATCATCTGCAAATATAATATGCTCCCCAACAATACAATCTGTATAAAATACTGATCTAGAAGCAATAATTCTCAAGCAGTTCAAAACACAATCATATCAGATAATCTGTCAATCATATAATATCAATCTCTGACAATTCTGACATTTCTGACTTCTATCTTTCTGATATCGGTATCTGATCAGTCACTGATCACAATATCAACTGTCTCAAAATCAATCAGTATACTAACATCAGATATCATCTATTCTGAATACAATCTGTTTCAACAAAATACATATCTGAACAATTTCTGTATACAAGAATCATAATTCTCAGAATATTTAATATGATCTTTCAAATATCTTTCAATTCATTTTGTATCATTCTGTATAGTCAATACCATTCTGTACTAAATCTACTATAAACAATACCTGATCTCCATTCAATTCTGAACTTTATCTTTCGGATATAACACAATTCTGAAATCTTATCTAGGCAAACATCAGCCAATTGTATAATACTGACCAATCTGTCAATACTAAACTCGATTTCAGTGGATCTACTGAATACATAGGATGCAATCTGCTCCTTTCTGTACAATCGAGTCATATACAATACAGATATCAAAGGAATTCTAAATCTAGAATCCTTATCGTGGTATCTCCACTGATCAGTCTGGTCTGAATCTTACTATTTCTGGAAAATTCTACAATATGTCTGTACTTGTTCAGCATATACATCAATAATGCGTCAAATCAGAAAACACAAGTACACATCATCTAATTCAATCTCATTCTCATCTTACTGTAGTTTACAATATTTCACAGAAATCTCTGATATAAATCTTTCTTTCCTAACACAAGGAAATTAATACTACAGTACTACCAGAATCAACAGGTACAACATATCTCAATGAAATTCTTTCAAAATACTCATACCAATGCATTAGTATATATCAATACATATGCAATATCATAGCGTAACAGTACCTGCCACTATATCATCAAGTGTCTCCTGAGGCTGTTCTTCGATCACCATATCCCGATGGTCCTGCTCCCTGAAATCTTCGGGAACCTCTCTGGGGACAAATTCTAGCAAAATGTCCCGGCTGTCTACAGATACGGCAACTACCAGTCACTCCCTGGCATTGCTCTGTGAATGTCTTCCTCCGCAAGTTCTGCAATACACTCCAGTATAACTCGGACTGGAACCACTTGAGCTGGAGGAACCACTCCCCAACTTCTTGAATGACTTCTTTCGAGCTTTCAACAAATCTTGTTTTCCACTCGTGCTGCCACGATCAAATCGGAGAGGGGATTGCTGTGTTGGGGTTGCTTCACACACACCTCCCTAGCTGTCTAATCAGACTCGCCTCAGCTCTCTTCGCTCTACTCAAGATATCCGCAAAATGGTAAGGTCGCTGCATATTCATCAATGCAACTATCTCCGAGTTCAACCCTCTGATGAACTGATTCACTACAGCTTCATCATTTCCAGCTATCTGAGGAGCAAAATGCAGTAGAGTAGAGAATTTAGCAATATATTGGTCAATATTAACTGCCTTGGCTCAAATTCTCAAACTCTAATTTCTTTCCTCTCGATACGAGGCTGAGAAAAATCTTCGATAGAATTCAGTTCTGAATATTTCCCACGACATCACTGTACCTCTCTGTGCCCACATTCTTCTACTGGTAATCCACCAACTCCTGGCGGCTTCTCGTAACTGATAAGGCACCATTTTAACCCTCTGTTCATCTGTACAGTTAAGTAAATCGAACAAGATTTCTATATCATCAAACCAGTTCTGACAATCTTCAGATGTCTCGGTACCATTCAGAACCGGCGGCTGTAATAACTCAAATTCTTTCATCTTTTCTTCTAACTGAGTTTCTGATACATCTCTCTGTTCAGACGAAGTACTGCCCTTTTCTGAAATTCTTCGAGGCGGTATATCTGAATATCAAACAGATTAGTACACAATCTATACAATCTGTCTCAGCCCTCCTCTGATCATATACCTCTGATTCAGACTCGGTTCTGATCCAGGCTTAACAATTACATGCTGCAATCAACTCAGATAACAACCAACATGTAATAGGGAAAGCAGTAAATCATGCTAGCACACACAATGTAAGTCAACATTGAAATAAATCTCATGCTAGCAATCACATGCAAGGAAAGACAAATCAATCTACCCCGCTCATTTCTGCTATCTCAGTCTAAAAGATCTATCAATTCTGACTATCAATCTAAAGGATCTATCGCTCTGATACCACCTGTTGTGGGGACCCGGACGCTAATCATCTTCTTAATCATCTTTGGGGTTTAATTATCAGTTAAGATCAACAGGGTCTAAAAATTTTCTTTTAAAATGCGGAAGGTAATGGAATCAATCTATTATACAAACTAGTATAATAATACAAATCTTGTATAACATGCCTCTAATTTAAAATTAGGTTCAACTACTACATTCAAGTAATAAAACCTATCTACATCCAAGTCCGTGATCACCACTCTAATCTCGATCTCTCCTCATCTTCTGGACCCTGATCCTGCCCCACCTGTTGTCATGCACACATACAAAACAAGACAACAGCCGGATAACTCCGGTGAGATATAAATATCCCAGTATAAACAATGTATTAAATGCAATCATATAAACATATATAAAAGCATAAACAAACATCAAAACATGTATAATCTGACTACATGAATCAATGACTCGTGATCTAATCTTATCTTATCTCAATCATCTAGGGATCCCAATCTAATTTAGACTTTGGTATGCTGTATCGAATGTGTCTGAGATAGACGTCGATCTACATCTGAAGCTCTTCGATACACCGTAAGTCTAGAGTCTTATCGGTTCTGAGAAAGACTCGGCGGTTCTGCCCTAGCTAGGCTGTCTGCCCTAGACTCGGACTCTGACCCTGTTCTAAGTCAATACATGCACATATCAATCTGATAATCTGCAATATCAATGCAATAATAAAGTATGTGATTTAGGGAAACTCAAGTCAAACCTAACTCGAGTTGTGCAATCCCGAATCAACATTTATTTATACCTTTGTCTTCCCGGTCTGACGAAGACGAAGTCTCGTATTCTGATCTGTCCATACCCAGTGTCCAGTTGTAGTCTGCGTTGATAGGAACACAGTACTGAAGTCGGATTCAAAATCGAACGGACGGATTTCTCACAAAAAGCGTAAGGATATTTCACTCTTTTTCAGAAATCTTTCTCGATTCTTTATCCTCGTTTCTGAAGAATTTTTCGAAGTATACATATATATATATACATATACGATGCATGCAAGAAGGCAAGTGTCTCGTTTCGCCTATTCCACGTCTTGCGCTCGAGCGGTAAGAAAGTACCGCTCGGGCGCGACACTTTCTGTTCGGTGCGTGGCTCTTTATTCCATTGGCGCTCGAGTGGTAAATCTTTACCGCTCGGGCGCCAGCCTTTCTGTCCGAATTCTTGTGATGCCTTGGCGCTCGGGCGGTGCTTTTCTACTGCTCGGGCGCCACATATTCTGCCCGAAATCTTGGCTCACAATGCAACAACGCCCGACTTCTCCTTTCACGTTTTATTTGGCTCCTGTGATATTTACTAATCACAATTCTGACCATTTAATCGTCATCTGATTACAGTAATTAAATCTCGGGCCTTACAATTGTGATGCTAGGGTAGGGTTTTAACATATTATATACATAAAATATACTAATTAGTTTACTAACTAGGCCTTGGGTCTATTAAGCCATTAAATTAAGCTCATTAGTCTAATTAGGATTTAAATAAAATATTAACAAAGTTTTTTGTTAAATAAATTGTGAATTTATTAGCTGGGTTTGCCAAAAAGCTCTCATTTTGTTGAAAAGACAACACCGATAAAATTTATGTCCCGACGTATAAAATCACCTAAAAAACCCCTTATTTCAAAAATACTAAAAAGCATCAACCATATTTTTAAATAATTAAAAATAATTATTTAATAAAAACATTTTATATTTTTCAGCCCTCGGTCCCCGTTCCTCGATCGTCACTTGAATATTCTTTAAAATACAATTTTATGCATCTTCATGTGTCCCGATCTCCGAAACAACATTTACACAGAACTTTTCTAATGAACCGGAGCCACACTTACATTAAATTCTCCAATTTTTCTATGAAGTATATGACAAACAAATTCCAGATTCATTTGGTATTCCTTATAATTACGAACAAAGTTTTACAATCCTAAAAGGCCTAATATTGGCTGATACTTGTTTATAAAGATAATATCCCTTTATCGCTAGGGCTCTCTCCTAGAGAACCCTGCGCTTGTTGGTTTAGCTCAGGGCCAGAGCTCACTCTGAAAATGGTTTTTAAGAGCAAAAATGATTTACTAGCTTCCGTGAAGTGTTTCTCTGTTCGTGTTTTGAGACATAAATATATCGTTGTCCAAAGTTCCTCAACAATCCGGAAGTTCAAATATAAGAACTGGACCAATGTGGCAATTATAGGTGGGGACTTCGAGCATCATTGAAACCAAAAAATAGGCTATTCCATGATCACAAAGTACGGTGATTATCAATATGAATATCTAACCAATCAGGTATAGATCACCACAACCTTGATGTCAACATGATAGCCAACACAATTTTGGGAATCGTGTGTGTGATCTTGCATACGAGATCAAGTATGTGCAAGAGAACGTTAAATCAAAATACGTGTATGATATAAATTATGCTAAGGCATGACACAGTTTGAAGCGTGCAGTTGAGATCATGTATGGTACATGGAAATATCTGAATCTTTGCTTCCTAAATATATGGGTGTTCTGTCAAAGTACAATCCACGAACTGTTATAAGGTGGAAGCACCTTCAACCATACGACCATCCACTTCAAATTTTGAATTTCGTATTTGTAATGCCCGAGATTTAATTACTGTAATAAGACGTTGATTAATTGACAGAATTGAGGTTATAGGAACTCAAATGAAGAAGCAGGGCATCGTTACATTATAAGCCAAGATATTGGACCGAACATCTGGCACCCGAGTGGTAGAAAAGAACCGCCCGAGCACCAATGCACCATGAGTTTACTTCTTGGACAGAATGTTTGGCGTGCGAGCGGTAGAATATTACTGCCCAAGCGCCAGTAGATGATCAGTTGAGTATCTCGACAGAAACTTCCGCGCTCGAGCGGAAATTTATGACGGCCCGAGCGCCAACCAGAATTGAGGAAAAGTTAACACGTTGCTTAGACATGCAACGTGGGATATTTATATACAACTACACTTCATTCCTTCGGCAGAGAAAAGAAAGGGAACGAGGAGGAATCACAGAAATTCTTACGCCTTTAGATTTCGATCAGCCCGTCTGATTTTGAATCCGACTTCAGTACTGTATTCCTTTTGACGCGGGCTTCAACTGGACGTAAGATTTACTACATTTTGATATGTCTTGAAATTATGATACTGCCAGAATCAGATGTGATCCATATATGTGGTTCTTGCGATATCAGACATTATATAATCGAAATCGGATCGAAGAACAGACTGAATATGCAATTGTTATGAATTTTCAGAGTTGATTTGATTGTGACTAGACCGATGTGATATCAGAATTGTGTTGTTATTGATTATGAGGTGTTGGGATTGATATCTGACTGATATTGTATTGCTGGGTACATCGATAATATTCAGACTTGGGTCAGATTAGTTGTTGATTCGTATATATTGATATTGTATTGCCGGTATTACAAGATTGTACAGATTTGAGATCATGATATGTTATTGTGAATATTTCGGGTTGTACTGATATTGATTACGAGCCGTGTTGTTATATCTGTGATGTTGAGATTGACGAGGTTATCGAGATTGTATTATTATACCGTCGAAATATCAGTAGATTGGTATTGATCAGATTCAGTATTGATTGAGATAGTATCGTTGTATCGTTGACATTGATCAGATTATGTTTTGATTTGTGTATTGATCAGAAAAGGCCTTGAATTGAGCTTTATATTGACACAGTCTATTCGATATTGTCATTTCAGATTGGTTATGGACAGATTTGACTTCGAGACTTCGACTTCGTCAGATCGCAAAGAGAAATGTATAAATTGATGTTGATGAGGGACTGCACAACTCGAGTCCGATTGACTTGAGTTCCCAAAGTCACATACTTTACTTTATTGCATTGATATTTGCAATTGAATGAAATCGATATATTTGATCTATTGATTTATGTATTGAGTCATAGGTGGATACTCCTAGGCAGAGACGATTGATCCCGTGACAGGGGTGCCTGATAGTGATGGAATCGTCACGGGCACATTGTCACAAGATACTGATTTGGCGAAAGTGCCAAAGTCTGTGAAGAATAGGTCAAGACACCGGACGTTTGGTTATATCGAAGTGGATAGAATTGGAGTTTCTTTTATTACTAATGTTAGATATGGAAAGAGCCAAAGTACGTGAATAAGAACGTGCCACCACCCCGATCGGGAATGTAGTTGGGTGTATGTTCTTATTCAGATCGGGATCCCTAGATTAGGATGAGTCGAGTCAGAGTCTAAGAATCACGGAGTGTGGTTCAGAGTTTGTATGTATTCATGTTTCTGATTTTGATACATGTTATGATTATCTATTCATGATGTTATATCTGTTTATATGAAATGCATGTATACATGATTTATACTGAGAATGTAATTCTCACCGGAGTTATCCGGTTGTTGTCTTATTTGTATGTGTGCTTGACAACATGTGGGATATGATCAAGATCAGGAAGATGATGAGAGATGATAGTTAGCGTGGAGTTCCGGGCCCAAAAGCAGAATAGGATTCAACACCTGGATATATAGTAGTTGAACCTAGTTGAGATAGAAACATGTAGTACATGACTGGTACTTTTATATTCACATGTATATCAGATAGATTACTATTACGTCTCCTCATTTATATCTAAAAAGAAAAAAATTTAGTCCCACTTTTCTTAATTGTTATATTTGACATTAATAATGATTAAGACATGAATTAGCGTCCGGGTCCCCACAACAGGTGGTATCAGAGCAATAGGTCCAAAATTGTAGGTTCTTGAGATTGAGATAGAAGCTAGTGAGCGGGGTAGAATTATTTTCTTTCCTTGCATGTGATTTATTATAATGTTGAATTACATTGTATATGTTAATGTTGCAATATGTGTTTACTGTATTGAAAGATACATGTTACCTGAATATCTGAGTTGATTTGGTAACGTGTATTTTTGAAACTGGATCAGAACCAATTCTTGATCAGAGGTAAGCTGATCAAAAATGGACTGAGATGGATTTTTCTCATATGATTGCTGACTCTTGTGATCACCAATATCCCTCCTCGAAGAATTCCAGAACGAGAAGGTAGGGTGACTGATCAGATGGATGTGTCAGAAAACTTTGATGGAAACACAGTTGATGAGGTTTCAGTCATTTCAACCACCGATACTGAGATGTACTGAGACGACTGTTGATTGTGAGAACTGGATAGATGATATAGAGATATTGTTTGATTCACTTGAGTACTCAGATGAATGTAGAGTTAAACTGATTGGACATCAGTTAAAGGAAGTCGCAAAGAGTTGGTGGATCGCAACCAAAGAAGTGTTAGAACAGGGTGGTACAGGGATTACGTGGAAGATCTTCAAAGCTGAATTATATCGAAGATTTTTCCCAGGTTCGTACCGAGAAGACAAGTGGGAAGAGTTTGAAAATTTGAAACAGGGTCAGCTAAACATTGAAGAATATGTTGCTCAATTTTCTATCTTACTACGTTTTGCTCCTCACGTGGCTGAGAGTGATGAAGCTGTGACTGATCAGTTTGTGAAGGGATTGAATCCTGAGATATTGACATTGGTAAACCCAGGCCGAACTTATAGTTTTGTTGATGCACTGAGTAGAGCTAAGAGAGCCGAAGCCAATCTGATGAGACAGAAAAGAGCTTCGTTTGTGCCTCCAGCATCAAGACCACAGCAACCCCCCTCTCGGACTTGAGACTGGTAGTAGCAGTGGTGGAAAGAAAGACTACTTGAAAGCCAGAGGAAGACAGTTCAAGAAGTCTGGCAGTAGTTTTTCTAGCTCCGGTAGTTCGAACTAGAGTTATATTGAAGTTTATTGCAGTACTTGCGGAGGGAGACATTCCACTGAGCAATGTCGAGGGGTGACCGGTAGTTGCAACATCTGCCGACAGTCAGGACATTGAGAGAGTATGTCCGAAAAGAGGTTCCCGAAGATTCCATGGAGCAGAAGCATCTGGTGACAGTGACAGAGGAACAGACTCAGGATGCACTTGACGATATAGTGGCATATATCCGTTCTTTTATGATTATGTTGCGTATGTATTGAGAGATTCTCGTACATCCTATATATGATTTCTGAATGATTTGCATTGAGATATGCTTTGTCTGTCAAGGTTGGATGCTGTAGTATTTTTTCTTTACCTTTTGGGGAAAATTCTGATATCAGTAAATCCTGTGAAACATTGTGTACTGCAGTAAGATGAGAATGAAATTGAATGAGATGATGTGTACTTGTATTGTTTGATTGTGATTGCATTCTGATATTGATATGTTGATCAAGTACTGAGCTACCATAGACTACTTCCAGAAGATGGTAAGATTCGGACCTGAAATGGCCGAAGAATGAACATGGTACGGTAAGGATTCTGGATTTAGAATACCTTTGATATATGTGATGTTCATGACTCGATGATTATCGAAAGGAACGGAGTGATTCCTTATTTATGCAGTTGATTTACTGAGATGAAGCGTATCATTGACAGATTTGCTAGTGACAGGAGCGTTGCTAATGTTTCCTCTGAGGAGATCCCAGGTTTGATTCTAGCCAGGGAGATTGATTTCAGTCTTGACTCGATATCAGGTATTGTTATTATTTCTAGAACTTCGTGCCGAAAGATACTGATGGAATTGAAAGAATTGAAAGATCAGATAGCAGATTTATTAACCGAGAGTTACATCTGATTGAGTGTTTCTCGTTAGGGATGTATCAGCTAAGGTTGTGAGTTGATAAACTCTATGTTCAGAATATTTTGATGATTTTCTGATTAATTGATCTATGATGTTCTGGTATATTCAAATATTTTGACTGATTTTGTTGAATATCTGAGTACTGTATTGAATATTCTGGAAAATGGAAAGTTGTATATCGAAATTGTGGAATGTATATTTTGACTGAGACAGATTGTATTCAGGGTAACTGATATTCGAAGATAGTATACCGATTGATTCTAGCACAGTTGAGACCGTGATCAGTTGGCCGAGATTGATATCCGTGGGAGAATTTATAGTTGCATGAGTTTAGCAGGCTATTACATCCGACTGTTGTTCAAATTTGATTGAGAAATGTTATATTCTGGGAGCAGTATTTGATGCAGATTGTATACAGTTGAAATTCGATACCGTCCAAGCCGAAC